>NW_007257526.1:20155-40691 GCF_000164805.1 Carlito syrichta | reverse complement strand
TGTAATTCCGGCTACTCAGAAGGCTGAGGCGGAAGGATCACCGGAGCCCAGCAGGTCGAGGTTGTGGTGGCCGGGAGCGGCCACTGCACTCCAGTCTGGGCGACAGAGTGAGACTCCCACTCAAAAATAAAAATAAAAATAAAAATAATAAATACAAAAATAATTTGTAAAATCATATTTTTCAGATTCGCAAGTGCTATTGGACATTCTAATTTCATCTCATTCTATTGTTTCATTTTCCACCAACACACCTTAAAATTCAAAAGTAACTCAAAACTCACACCTGTTTATGTGACTTTCTAGAAAACTAATTCTAAGGAATACTGCTTACTGCTGACTTCTAATTAGTTTTCATTAAATGAGAAGGTTCTACAGTTGATTATTATTTCCAAGTAAATTTTTTTCTTTTTGCAAAATCTTAGCAAAACACTGCTTTAGAGTAGAGTATCATTAAGTGAACTTTCCTCTCTTGATTCTTGCACTAAAGGAGATCGTTATTATTGGATAGAGCTAATTCTCTTCCTTAATTACACACCTGAATCTTCCACAGACCCTGAGTTGCATCATTCTGTAAAGATGCTCCTACTTGTGATGATGGCTAGAAAATATTTGAACAGGGAGGACAAACAATTCTACCCCATGTCCATATTTCTACATGTGTCTAGAAAATAAATGAGGCTATGGTTTAAGTCCAGCCAGCTATACAGATGTACTCTATCACTGCCAAAACCAGAGTACATATGATAGGTGACTCACTAGGACAGAATGGTTATTAATTCAGATAAAAGCTCAATGATTAAAGCTCAAAGTGCTTATCAGGAAATATACTGCAACATCTTTAAATAAGGCCAAAAGGTCAAAAAGGTTCAAGTACATTGTGAAGCAACAAAAACAGCTGGCTTATCTGGAGAATGACCTCTTACATGTACCTAGAGACATCAAGAGACCTGTGTGTCTGCATCACACATACTGCCTCTGTGTGTCCATTCAAAGAATAAAAGAACTATAGAAAAGACAGCAGGTGGGGAGTTAATAAGTGATTCATTCATTGATAAGTATTTACACTTTAAGGTGTAAATTCCTAAGCACACCCAATACCTCTAACAAGTCAAGAAAACCGAGTGATGAAATACTTTAAAAGTCTTGATTTGCCTACTCCATTTTTCCCATCTCCAATGCTCCTTCTTAGTTTTTATCATCAGTTCCCATCTCGAATACTCCCATCTTAGTTCTTTATTGTTTGTCTTTCTGGGCCTTTTAAAAAAAATTTTTATTTTAAAGATGTGGGGTGCAATTCAGAACATCTTGGTTCTCATCATCAGTTCCCATCTTCAATGCTCCCATCTTGGTTCCTATCATCATTCCCATCACCAGTGTTCCCATCTTGGTTCTTATCATCAGTTCCCAACTCCAATGCCCCCATCTTAGTTCCTATCTTCAGTTCCCATCTAAAATGCTCCCATTTTTGTTTCTATCATTAATTTTCATCTCCAATACTCCTTCTTAGATCTTACCATCAGTTCCCATCTCCAATTCTCCCATCTTGGTTCCTATCATCAATTCCCATCTCCAATGTTTCTTCTTGGTTCTTATCATCAGTTTCCATGTCGAATACTCCCATCTTAGTACTTTTTGTTTGCTTTTCTGAACCTTTTTTTTAGTTTTTAATTTTTATTTTAAAGTCATGGGGTACAATTCAGGCCATCTTGGTTCTTATCAGTTCCCATCTCCAGTGCTCCCATCTCGGCTCTTACCATCAGTTCCCATCTCCAATGCCCCCATCTTAGTTCCTATCTTCAGTTCCCATCTAAAATGCTCCCATTTTTTATCCTGTCATTAGTTTCCATCTCCAATGCTCCTTCTTAGTTCTTACCATCAGTTCCCATCTCCAATGCTTTCATGTTAGCTCCTATCATTAGTTCCCATCTCCAGTGTTTCCATCTTAGTTCTTATCATTTTTAAAACTTATATCACTTCCTAATTAATCTGAATCGTTTCCTAACTCATCTCTGTTTACAGGCCTGATCTCCCACTTTATTTTACCACCGCCACATTTTCAAATATAGTCCAGAAGAACCTCTGTGAAGTACAAATCAATCACATCACTTGCCTCCTTGATATTCTCACATCAGGTAAAGAGTCCACATGTCCCTGTTTTTAATTGCCCTCAACTGGCAGGGGTACACCCAAGGGAGGAAGGCCAGAATCTGGTCAAATCCTACCCTGGAAGCCCAGGGTCTACAAGAAGTGGGCTATAGCTAGCAGCTACTTATTCTAACTTGATCCAAACTTAAAACTCTTTGGGAGAAATAAATGTAACTCCTCATCAAAAAATGTCAGGACCCCTCACTTATAAGTTAAATCTTTCACAAAAAACATCTTAGCTAGTAAAATTACAATTTTCAAACATTTTTAAATGATCACTGTCTTCAAATAATACCTAATGTGGAACCCAAATAATAAGCTGTTGTAGTAGTATGTATTTTGAGGGAGATTGACAACACAGGCCGAGGATAGGACACACAAGCCATGCAATAAAATTCAAACTAAGTTAGCACAAGGCAAAGTCAGTGGGGAGAAGAAGCCTGGGTATGAAACACGATTCCTAGTTTTGAAAGATCACTGTGGTTGCTGTGTGTAAAAGAGTTGAGACTACTGTGAAATTCAACATTTTTGATGTATTTGAAGAGTGATGTGCAGTTTCCAGTTAGTGGGCAGCCATGAGGAAGGAGTCCCGGAATACCTGATCCTCGCTGGTTAATCCCAGGTGCATCACCAGGTAAAAGTGAACCAGGAAATCTGAGTTTGGCAGCACATCCTGGCGTCTGGTCATCATGGCACAGATCAGCCGGTAGGCTTGCAGTTTGCCTTCCTTGTACTCATTTGGCAGAGTCGTCGCCTGCCAAGGAGATGATATTTCCAGATTAAATCAAGCCCAGAGCAGAGCATTTCGACAGTTCATTTACTTCTCAGTTTTGCATAAGAGCTGTTTGTGGAGAGGTGGGGTATAGTAGCTTTAGTAAGACCCAGCCTGTCTTCAAAACATGCAGTCTTGGGCAATTATATTTTTTAAACTCAATTTCAGAAGGGAAGAGGAAATTGCAATAAAGGAATAAACACATCTCCACTTGCCTTAAATAGCCATGATGCAAACATTCTGAGTGGTGGGATCAAGACCGGAGGAGATGGAGAAGACTGGTTATCCAGGCTTATTGCAAGATTATCCCGTATCTAATTCACAAACAGGAGAATTTTAGGAAGGCAACATTCCAGTTAACCCAACAGCATTTCAATATTGTTTTCTGTGACCAAACAGCTGCTTCCCATTAAATTTCTGTACGTTGATAAAAACATATAATATTTACAAGTTTTTCTTTTATTGTGTGATCTACTGTCCTTTTGAATTATTTGTCTGGCTTTCTCTATGTGGTTTCAGATTTCAATACAAAACAATGGCATTGTTTTTCCTTAAATATTAATGTCCAGAGAGGTCTTGAACTCCAAATCACAATGTTTTAATAAGTTATACTGTACAAACATGAAAGTTTTTGAACAAAATAACAAGGGAAAATGTATGTTAGAACCAAAACAAAAACCAGAATGAAAACTGCATGTACTCTAAGTACCTTTATAAAAATGTGTTTATCAGAAGAAATAAAGCTATGTTAATATTGGTTATTTCTGTGGATGATATTAATTTTCTTTTTTGCATTTTTCTATATTTTTCAAATTTTATACAATAAAACAAGTATCACATTTATTAAAAAAACAAGTAAAACTCTTTATTATCCATTTTTAGTATTATATAATAATTATTCTACTTTTGCATTAAATGAAATAACTTCTACGTTAATAAAATATTCAAACTCTGTGTGTATATATTATGATGTATTCTTTAATCCACTCTATATGTATATATTATGACATATTCTTTAATAATCAAATGCACTTTGTCTAAATGCCTAATTTGTATTTCAGAATATGTTCAGTAGTTAATTGCAACACAGTTTTTACATTAGATGATACATTTTCCTGGATTAGAACAAGTCACGCAGCAGGACATACCTTTGCTAGCTTGTACCAGAGTTCATAGAGGTAGCCAAACACTTTGGCATGAATCTTGGGTGATTGGATGTTGTTCACATCTCCAAGAATGCCCAGGACTCTTCGCCACAGCACAGCAGCGGAGTCTGGGTGCCAACCTGTGAGGCTCCCTCCAGCAATGATGCTACAGTCATCTGCAAGGCATTCGCTGCTATCTATGGAGAAAAACATAGGTTTACTCTGTAAGCACAATCTTGACTTCATCACTGCAGTTTTTTTCTTTAATAAAAATTATCTGTGTCAAAAATTTATGTATTCAGAGTAGAATAATTAAGGTAAAATTGTTAAATGACTGAGGATTTGAAAGGATGGAAAAAAAAAAGATTGATGAAGAAAGGTCAAATGACTTTGATTCTTCCAACTAAAAGAACAAAGTAGAGATGACATATGCTTCCTGGAAACCCTGTGAAGGGTTTATAAGTTGAAGATGAAAGGGGAGATACTTGAGCAGGATGGTAGGAAACAGTGTCATGGAAATGGGTGGCCAGGGAAGGCCTCAGTACCATAGCAACATGTGTGATGGCTGTGGCTAGGTCAGGGTTATTGGGGGTAGAATTTTCATACAGGAAGTTTTCTTCCTTTAGATTTAAGGACGTTTAAGATATGTATACCAAGCCGGGCTCGGTGGCTCAGCCTGTAATCCCGCACCTTTGGGAGGCTGAGGTAAGTGGAATGCCTGAGCCCGTGGGTTCGAGACCCACCTGGGCAGCGAGACCTCATCTCTACAATAAATTTAAAAAAATCAGCTGGGCATGGTAGCGCATGCCTGTAGTTCCGGCTACTTGGAAGGCTGAGGCGGAAGGATCGCTGGAGCCCAGCAGGTTGAGGCTGCGATGACCGGGAGTGGCCACTGCACTCCAGTCTGGGCAACCGAGTGAGATTCCAACTCAAAAAAAAAAAGATATGTATACCTTCATACTGTTCCCATAAACTGCCACCATAATTAAAACATGAAGGAGTCCCTTCACTCCAAAGAGGACCCCTTTATCATCAGTCCCCTCCCTCTTCTCAGTCCCTCACAACCACAGCTTTGCTTTCTGTTCCTGCAGTTTTGTCTTTTTGAGAATGTCATATACATGGAATCCTATAACATGCAGCCTTTCTGTCTGGTTTTCCTTCACTCAGCAGAGCACATCTGAGGTTCATCCATGTGGCTGTGGGTATCAGCAGTCTGTTCCTTCCTGTTGCTCATCAACATTTCATCTTGTGGATGTGTCACAGTCTATCCATTCATCTGCTGAGGGACACTGAGATTGGTTCCTGCTGTGGGCGATTATGAATATAGCTGACATAAGCATCTGGGTACAGGTCTTCGTGTGAACATACGTTTATACTGCTCTTTGGTAAGTACCTAGGAACGAGAGTCCTGGGTCTTCTAAGTGTGCTTGCCAAATCTTACACTGAAGAGAGAAGCTGTCAAGTTGCTTCCAGGTGCTGTCCCAGCAGACACGCCTATTGGCAAAGCACAGGCCTCTGCTTGCTCCACCTCCTCACTAGAACTGGGTACTGCCTGTTTTTAAAGTGTTAAACATGCTAACTGGTATGGAGAGGTGCCTCCCTGAGGTCTTGCTTTTCTCTGGAAACTAAAGATATGTGACGCAAGCCTGGGAAACAAGTGAGCCATGCAGCTGTGGGGAAGAGCCAGGCAGGAGCAGGCCAGTGTAGAGGCCCTGGCTGGGGGCTCCAACGAGTCCAAGGCGCGTCTGTCTCTATACTACAGATGTAATCATGAGACGTGAAGTGCCTTCCCTTGAAACGCATGGCTAATGAAGACTGGATTGATTTGTATATGTATCTCAGTCTATATCATTTAAGTGACGAAGTGATTTTTGGAGGCCGACTGGGGAAGGCTGGATTGAGTAAGCCTCGAGCTTCCTAAAATCATAAGCCTTTGAATTTTTAGAGAAAACTGAAAAGCAGCCAAAAACACATTTTCCTAAAATGAAAAATGTTGCACTGAAACAAAAAGTTTATTTTGTAGGCTGTGCTTATTCCCAACAGCAGCAAACGTTTTGCCTACACTACATGGTCTTAGTCCTTGTCACCCTGGCTTCTTCGCTGCATCAGGCTTCTTCTCAGGCCCCATCCTCACCATCAGGCTTAGGTTTGCTTCCAGGACCAAGTGCACTCCTCTCATCCCCAACCTGGAGGCTTTGTCCTCATGTGCCCCCAGCCCCTCCACCCACCAGCACTGTGCTGGCCAGCATGACTCCATGTAGCTTGCAGTGCTCCCTGCGCAGCACCAGCTGCAAAGGATGGAGCCAACAGTCTCCTTCCGGAACTGCTTCACTCATGGGCCAGGCATAGCACTCACCTGGATTTCCTTCCGGTCTCAGATCTGTGTGTTTGGAAGGGCAAGGGCTCTTCTCCACCTATATTCGCCTCCTTCTCAGTCTTATCCAGGCTGAATGCCACACTTATTTAAACATCATCTGCGCTCTCACCTTTCTACATGCCCATTTCTGGCCTGGGTTTCTTTCCTCAATTCTGTGCTCAGTTCTCCAACAACCTCTCAGCAGCTCTTCATGCTCAGGGCTGAATGGAAGCTCAGTCTAGAAGCAGGCGTGGTCTTTGGTGAGTCATCATGTTCTCGAAAAACCTCAAATATATGTATATTGAGATTTTTTTCCTTAGAACTCAGATTCCAGGGAAAAGATTCTCCCCTGCCCAGAGAGTATGTACATTCTCATTTAATATCTTTGTTTTCAAGACAGCATCTCTGCATTCAGCCAAATGTCAGTGACTCCAAGCCAGAAACTCCTAATTTACTTTCACCATCTTCTGGGGTGAAAAACCCACAGCCTGCAGGCAACAGAGCCCTGACTAGTCCTTAAACAGAAGGACAAATAGCTTTCTTGTTTTTAGTTCTTAACCCCCTACTTCTGTAGTTCCCTTCCATGGGCAGTTTCCTAACCATTTTAGAGAATCTGCACTCACTAGGTTAGGTTGCTTCTAGCTGTTCTCTACTGCTGTCATAGCATTCCATGCTCTCTGACAAATTGTTCACCACATGCCACCTGTTTTGAAACTACAAAAGTTGGTTGCTACTGTCCTTCTCCTGCCATCTTTGTCCTTGGGGATTTACATCTTATTTAACATAAATTCCCTTCACTGTGGCTCACACAGGACAACTTACGGTATAAGTGAGGCTATTTGTGTTTGTCCAGTCTATGTTTAATTGAATATGCATTAATAGAGTTTTCAAAAATGTCCTTGTCATTTATCTCTTTAGCTTATTCTTAAACCTGCTTATTTGTCTTATAATTTTTATGGTTGGCTTTAATACATTTATTTTCTCTTTGATGACTTTTCCCTGAATTACTTTTTCAAAAATAGTTTTGGATTCATACAAAATTGTGAAGAGTCCCCACATACTCCACACCTAGTTTCCCCTATTGTTAACATCTTATCTTTGAATGGAATATTTGTTACAATTAACAAACCAATACTGAAACATTACTATAAAGTCTATATTTTATTGAGATTTCCTGTTATCTAATTTTTTGTGTGTTCCAGAAGTTCATTTGAACATCACCTGACAATTGTCATGCCTCCACAGCTTCCTCCTGGCAGTTCCTCAGACTTTTCTTGCTTTTGATGACCTTGACAGTTCAAAGAGCACTTGGTCAGGTGTTTTATAGGATATTCCTCAATTCGGATCTCTCTGATGTCTTTCTTACAATAGATTTTTTCTTTTTTTTTGCATTTGCATTTCTGTAATGAACTTCTCTTAGCCCTGAGGTGTGGTATTTTTTTCCGACCGTCTAAGATTTTATTAATACTTTGGTTAGAATTTTTTGCTTATACACTTATAGGTAAAATGATCTTTAATGTTGCTTTTTCATGTTGACCTTATCTGGTTTTGTTATCAAGGTAACACAGGTAGATAACAGAAGTTAGAGAGCTTCTTTCTCTTTCTACAGAATGGGATGGAAAAGATGAAGTTTCTCTTTTATTTGAAGGTTCAATAAAATTAGAAATTATTCTTTGTTTTGATCAATTTATTTGAATAGGATACTATATTATTTTCAAATTTTATATTGTTTTTGTAGTTGTTCCCTTTTTCACCCCAATTTTTTGTCCTTGATCAATCTTACCTGTTTATCAACTTTTACTAGTGTTTTAAAAGAATGGTTTTTGGTTGTCTTTTCTCTTGTTATTTGCTTTCTAGTTGTGCATGTAAGCTTTTAGTTTTGTTAGGACTCTTTTATTGACTACTTACTATGCTATTCTGCTATTCTTTTCCTATTTTTTTTAAGAGAGCACATTATGTTCTTAACATAATTACGTCCAAAGTTATGTCCCTCACCCCATACAAATAAATCAGATTGACTTCCAGGCAACTATTAACCACCACTGGACATCACCTTCAGTGTCTCTGGTGCTGGTGTTTGTAATGCCCAAAGAGGCTGGAGCACAGTCTCCAGACCTGGGAAACTCAAGCAGAGGAAGGACAAGGGCCACAAGAGGTGAGAAGGATGAACGTGAAAAGGAGCCAGGACAGACCCCAGAATGACACCAACAGTTTATTCTGCTGGTGATGAAAAGATCCCAAGAAATTGAAACTGGATCTTATAAGGATGACATGGGGCATCATAGAGAGGTGTACCCAAGCACAGGAGCACTGCTCCTTCTGCAGTAAAGGAAAACCCTTCTATAGCTCCCAGAGAAGTATCATGTGCTTAACTGAGAGACAGGTGGAAACAAGCAGATATAACCCAAACTGGAATTCTTACACACTGTGCCCTGAAGGCAGCGAGCAAAAGCCTGCGAATGGCTGAGTTCTCTGACTGAATTGTAAAAGCCTCAGGAGAGAGACGTATGCTCCTAATGTGAAGTCTCAAAGTCCAGTATCAAGGAAGCCTGTGAAACAACAGTGCCCCAAGTGAACAAGCAGCATAACATGGCATCTGCTGTCCTAATAAATGGCGCCATGGCATCGTCCGTCCCTTGGGGGGAAGGGGAATGAGATAATTTACAGCTTTGTTTTATTCCCAACCCCCATCCCCAAAAATGCAGCCACCAAAATAGAGATCGGCCCCCTGCCTTCCAATCACACTGGGGCTTTGCTCAAGTAAACACCCTAAGTAAAAGAAGAACAGGTGCCACTTACCTGCACCTCCCTGCTACCTGCCAGTGAACACATCTTCAGTTATGAAAGGATCTCATGTGAAAAATCTGTCTCAATACTGCTTTACACTCAGATAAACGCATGTCTCAATGATAAAATCCTAGGCAACATCCTCCATCACATTATCAAGATATACTGATTCCTTTAGAAGCTTCTGAAATGCCTGTATGAGTTTCCTCAATATTATTATTAAAAAATTTTTAATGAATTGCAATGTTTTTACACAGAATTTTTCTGCTGGTGGCATAAGTAACAGAACAGATGCTGACATTTTACATGTAGATGGTTTTTCAGTGAAGAAGCACTTAATTAAAACGGGGATTTAAGAGATTTCAGAAAATTTCATGTTCACCCTAAAAATACCAATTTCTATTTCACTAGCAAGCTGGTATACTAGCCTAATATCTTTTTGCTTCATTATCAGTAAATGCTATAGAGTTGTTTAAGTTTTTTTAATTAAAGTGGGAATTCTTACCAAACAAAATTGTATCACTTTTCTCCAAATACACACGATTTCTACAGAGAAATCTAAAGTTTAGAACCATTCATATATGGGAAGGATTTTACCATGAAATCAGTCTTGGTAACTGGCACATATGACCAAGTGGCAATTTCATATGGCTGCAATTTTATGTGGGTTTCATAGAGTATTGAAGAAACCTAACCCCTGTCTTAGAAAATGAAGTTTGCTTTTGATTTTAAAACTAAATATAAGACACAAGTTCAAGGTTTCGAGCAAAATACCGTAACTCTAGAACCAGAAAGTTCAGGCCTGGCCATCCACAACCAAGGAGGAGAAGCAGCAAGCAGGTGTCTGCTGCTCACCACTGCGGCCTGAGTGCTATGTCTGCTTTGCACTCCTTCCTTGTCTGCTTTGCAAGGACACCCACTGCTCACTGTTCAGATTTTAGAAGCTGAGCTCCCAGTGCTATGGTAGCTACCACTGTTATTTTTCTTTACAATATTCACGACCTCAAAAGAGATCAAAGTCTGGTGAAAATGCCAAAAACAATGTGATGACAGGAAATGTTGACAAACCATTCCTGCAAAAACAGTTTTAGTGGCAGGTAACAGGGAAGGTAAGCCATATTCACAGCCATAATTACAAACAAAGATGGTAAAAACATTTCTGTAATATTTGGATGCAGGACTACCTGGTCCTAAACCAGGGGGAGCAAGGACCAGGAAGAGGCCCAAACTCCACCTGCACGCAGCCTACTGTGTGGTTAACTCTAACGTGTACTCCACATCTCTACAATGAAATAGAATTTGGTTAAAAAATAAAACACAAAAGAGACTTTGAAAGTGTCTTACAGGTTTATTATTTTTAGAGTTAAGATTTACTTGCCGTTTTTAGCTGTATATAAAGCTGAAGGAATATGTGTTCATAACTCGAGGATTTACTGAATATTTTTCTCCTCTCCTGCACCATCCCCAAGCCAAGAGCCACCTGCAACCCAAAATACAAGAAGTCCCTCCCAGAGCTAGAGTTCCTACAGGGGAAGACCCTAGACCCTCCCAGCTACATCAAGATGCTGGATAACATTTCCTACCAAACCTCACCTTAAAACTTAATCATGGAGCTGGCAGAAACCTGGAAAGGACAGAGTTTCCAAGGATGGCTTTTACCCTTCAGGTAAAAGATTCTCTGGTAATAAAGAGAAAGGTTACGATTTGTTGGGGCTGAATTACTGATACTTTTCATATGGTTAGGTTTTGGTCTTTGATTTTTATTTGTTTGCTTCTCATTTAAGAAAATCTTCCCTACCTCAAAATCATGGATTTTTTTAAATTATTTTTTTTTTAAAAAATAATTTTTTTTTAAGAAGATATTTTCTTCCATTTTTAAATGTTCCTTTTCATATTATGCATTTTATCACTCTGGAATTGACTTTGGGCCTGGTGTGAGGTAGAGATTCTATTTCATTCTTTTCCATATGGCTAAATAGGCTAAATACTTGTTATACTTGAACGTACATTCTTTCCTTGTCAGATCTTATCACAATTCCACATCTGTGTACACTAAGTTCTGTGCTTTATAGTCTACATTCTTTATTCTATATAGTCTATATTACATATGTATAATGTGTATACTATATTCTATTAGTCTATTTGCCTGTCCTTTGATTATAACTTTAAGTAAATCTCGTAACATTATCACATTACTGTGTCTATTAGGATAAACGTCTTGTTTTCTGTCCTCTTTGTAAGCACCTGAGAATATAATGGTTATGACCTATTCATCTTTTTATTTCTCATAGCTCCTAAATCAATATTTCTAGATCAAAAGGTTATTTGCTAAATAATGGATAAGGTAAGCAACAATACTGATTCTTAACTGTAGAGCCAAATCATTACCTCTACATCTATACATGTATTACTATATTTTCTTATTTTCTGTACTCTTTTTTTTTAATGTAAGTTTAAGGAATACAAGTGCAGTTTCCTTACGTGTATACATTGCTAGTAGTAAAGTCTGAGCTTTTAGTGCAACCATCACCCGTAATGTACATTGCACTTATCTTAAAGTAGTTTCTCACCACTCACCCCCTCCTGTCTCCCATCCTTTAGTCTCCAATGTCCATAATTCCACACTCTGTGGACACATTATTCAGCTCCCACTCGTAAGTGAGAACATGTGGTATATGACTTTCTGAGTTATTTCACTTAATGACCTCCAGCTCTATCCATGTTGCTGCAAAAAACATTTATTCTTTTTATGGCTCAATAGTATTCCATTGTGTGTGTGTGCACATCACATTTTCTTTACCCAGTCACTTGTTGATAGACACTAAGGTTGCTTCCATGTCGTCCTAGAGATTCGCAGACAGTTCACTAGGGAGCATGCCTTTCATATGCAAACCAACTGATCCAAAATCCACATCCTCCCTCAACCCCCTCTAGCCAACTCTCCCACACCAAGTCAACACCCTGGCCTAATCCCCCAGGGCCAGGTACTAGACAACTGGAAACAGCCCTGTGCTCTAGACAACTGGAAACAGCCCTGTGCTCTGAAATGATTCACACCTGCAATCCAAAATCTGCTAGTCCTGCCTCACCTTGTTTTCCCATGGAGATGACAATGAAGCCTGTTGCCCAAGTGTGTCCCTTCTGTCTCCTGACCAACCCTGGTATTTCTAGAATGGCTCCTGTTCCCAGGGACCTGTGAGCATCAACTTCTTCCTTCATGACAGTTATTTCCATGTATTTATGTCTTACTACATCTGATTAAAAATCCTAGGCACACATTAAAATAATGCACAATAAATGTAATTGCTTTTCCTGGCAAATGTGAATGATTTAAATGAGAAAACAAATATAAAAGCAAACTGTTAGCTTTGTCAGTGATGAAAGAACTTAAGATTTTAGAGGCAGTTTATTATTTTAAGCATTTGATAATTGGTAGGATCATTCAATGAGAAACAAAGATATACTAAGTTATTTCCCTTTGCATGTCCTAAAAATCAGACTAATAGGAGTTTTATTTTGTACATTTATGAAGAAATTGTTCTCTTAAGAACAGAAAGTTAAATTCAGAACTGTGATAATCCTTAAGGCTTATCATATTACAGTTTGTCCTTTTCACAGATGACAAGATGAACTATTGAACTGAGAGTCCTGATTCTCCATATTAGTATTTCAAAGAACAACTAAGTATTTGGAGGAGTTAATCACAACATGGAGTGCGTCATATAAAATTACCTCACACACGTTTATTCAATTGAGCCGTCCGATGCACGTTCTGAACTGGGATCAAAACTAATCTTTCCAAAGAACAGACAGAAGAAGTAATCACCTAATTCTCTTTCATTTCAATAAAAATAATTAATGTTTAAGGGAATTCAACTTACTGAAGATTCGGGCTTGCCTTGTGTAGTACTATGATGATGAGTTTCTCTCAGCTAATCTGTAATGATTCTCAAGCCTCTACAGTAGTAACTTTAACAGCAACTTAGTGGAAAGAGCAGACACAGCACTGCATGTGAAGTCAACATGCAGTGGAAGCTAGTTCCATCTCCCAAACTTACTATCTAGCTTCACAACACAACTTCTCTGGGTCTCAGTTTCCCTATCTCTGAAACAGATATGCTAAGACTTGGCCTGCTTACCACACAGGATCAAAGAGGATGCCTCAAAGTTCTTCATATGCTGTTAAATTCCTTATAAATTTATAGTATTATTAGTCAAAACCATCTGTGCTACAAAGAATTTTATCTAATACTACTTTTATATGCTAATTTTATGCAGTTTTAACATTACTCCATCAAGAAATACCCAAAACATCAAAGACCTTGGTTAAATTTTATATCATAGTGAAAAAGGAAACTTAGTTAAAAAATTCAATTAAGGAAAAATTTTATTCTTTATGTTAATAGTTTTAAAATGACTTATAGCATTTTACTAACCCTCTTAACATGTACTATGGTTTCCCTCCATGATGGTGGTTTTTCCCTACAGAATATCTGTGTGTAACATGAATGTGGCAGCCAGGAAGGACTCACACTGCAGTCCTCACAACATTGGTCTCTCCTGACAATTCACAACACAACGCAAAACAAAAACCTAGCTTCTCCATGATGTCTCTATTCTCAACAGCCCAGACACACAAGCAAGGGAGCTGAGCCTTTGTGAGGTCATCTTATGTGTGGTGTCTGTGTTTGTGCCTGTGTCTGTGTGTGTGAGTCTGTGTCTGTGCGTGTGCCTGTGTGTGTGTCTCTGTGCATGTGTCTGTGTGTCTACACCTGTGTCTGTGTGTCTGCTTCTATGTCTGTATTTGTGTGCCTATGTGTGTCTGTGTCTATGTCTGTGTATGTCTGTGTCTATGTGTGTATGTCTGTGTGTGTGTGTGTGTGTGTACATCTGTGTTTGTGTGTGCATGTGCACAGCTGAAACTGCAGGTGCTTCCACACATGCTGTTCTGGGCACCTGATTTAGATGTCCACTCCCTTGTTCTTCCAACACTTTAGGAGGGGGCACTATCATTGTCCCTATCTACAGACGAGGAAGTTGAAGAACAGAGATTAAGGAAGTAGCTCAAGCCTACCCAGCAATTCCTTTGCAGAGCCCTGATGCAGACCCAGAAAGTCTGGCTCTGTTGTCCATGCATGAAACTTAGAAACATAATGCTGAGAGAAAACAGGTGGCAAAAAATGCAGAGTATGATGTCATTTTTTAGAAAGTCCAGAAACAAAACTACACAACATATTGTTTGAGGACATACACACATGTGATAAAGCTATAAAGAAATCAAGGGAATTATTATGAAAACAAATCTGGGCTAGGGTCCCAGGACAACGGGAGTGGGGAAGGACTTGAGAAGGGCCTCTGGGGACTGTACTGTTTTAGGTACTGACCTAGCTCTATAGCTGGGAAATAGACTCACTGGTGTTTGTTTCATTACTGTGCCTCATAACTTACAGACTGTGTATGTCATAACTTACGCAGAATGTATAAAATGTATTATAATATAAATTTAAAAAAAATATTTATCAATAAGCTACCTAAATTCCTTGACTTATCCTGAATTTACAACACAGAAAAGTTGAAAAAGTCACTCTTCTCTCTTTCCAGAATTGGTTAACTAGAGCAGGGATGGCAGACGCTTGCCAGGAACAGCACCCACTTTCCTCACGATGTTCATAACATGGCTTCCTCGACATACAGGACTCCAAGAACTCAGGCTGACCTGCCCATTGACTGGGTAGCCACACCAGTGTTCCTGGAGAGGGTACCCTCACCATCACTGCACTAAAGGACCTCTGGACTTCCTGCAACTAGGAAGTTGTAGGACCGTCCAACTGCCTCTTTCTCAAACATGCAGTTACCTGTCAAGTTGGAAGCATCAGTGGGACTCAGCTGCAACCAGTGGCGGGCATCCGAGTCAGCCACAACGTCTGTGGGCGTGCTTAGCTCCGGGTCCTCCTCGCCTGGCTGCCATGCAGTCATGGCGAGCTCTGCCTCATGGGAGTAGCCCAGGGCTGAGTCACTGCTGGCACTTTCGCCTGGCACAAGGGAAGAGTGGGAGTTTAAGATTAAAAAACAGCTGAAAACCAGAATGGTCACCGTCACTGATACACAAGTCACTAAGCCCTTAAATAGCAGACACAGCAGGAATCATTCAGGGGCTTGGGCAGAACCTGCAGGACTTGGAAGGGGCCCAAAGATTCCCATGTGGGGTCCTGGTCAACACAATAAGCCTTCCAAGTACAGGACACTAATAGCCATTACAGGCACCACATTATATCAAAGTGGCATTCTTTCCAAGGTATTTGTGCTCAGAATCCCATATACCCAGAGGATTATGACAAGTCCTAAATTCTTGAGACTTCTAAAATGAGGGTGATGACCCATCCCACCCCCAATACACCTTGATTTGCCAGCTAGAAGAGCCTAAGGGTGCTGTATCTCTCAAACCTGACGTGTAGACTTAAAGCCAGGGTGATTCACTCAGGTCATCTGGGGCTGTGGTGTCCAAAAATTACAGAATCTCAATAACAGAAATTCCCTCTGTCAACATTAATACGTTCTCATTTGTTATAATATAATGAGACTGGGCTATTAAGAATGACAGGGCTATTTAGTGTGATATAAAACAAATCTAGACAGTTCTGCTCCTCAAAGTCTACAGTCTACTTCATAATAATTCATGTGTCTACCCATCTGTCTGCTTACAGTACCTGCTGCTGACAGTCCCCCAGCCTCACTGTTTCTAAAGTGTTGTCCTTGAGTCACTCACAAAGAACTAAAAGTTGTCTCTGTAGCCAGATGACCAAGCTATTAGGTGCTAACACCATCCTCACAGAACTCCAGACCAACAGGGTGAAGGGAGAGTGTGAAAAGAGCCCCTGTGCACCCAGAAAAAGCCACCCTGGACTTGTAGGACGTGTTCCCTGTGCCACTCCGAGAAGGCAGGCTGGCACCTGACTTCAGGAAAGCGAGTACTGAGGCTACGCCTTACACCATTTGATCATGTCTCTCAGGAGTCTGGTTAAATGTTACTTTAAAGTACTTATCCCATTGCTTTCAATGTACTTCTGAAGCTTTTTGCTCCTAGCCTGTGGGAAATTTCTGGGAAGATCATTTTTCTTTCTCTGTCTATCTGCTCTCCCAAGTCGTCAGCCTCACCTGGGGAAAGGCCCCAGGTAGAAAGGCCTCTCAGAGACAACTAAGTGGAACTGTTTTAGTGTATATGTGGAGTAACCATTCATCAGTCCTGGGATTCCAGGAACAAAAAAGTGCCATTTCACAACCACGTCTTTTCAGTTGATATCATTCATGTTAGAAAGTAAAAAGAAGACAACACATTTGCTCTGCAGTTAGACTTTTGAACTTACTTTTTTGTCTTTCCCTACACTTTCCTTGTGTCTGCTGCAAATCATCTTTTAAATCCAATTCAGCTGGGCTGCTGCTTCTTCGTACTAAAATCTTCAGACAAAAAGAAAGATTGCATTTATTGCAGGAAAGTTTTTATTTTTACAAGACTGCTAACTTTCTAGCCCAAATTTCTACAGAAAAAGAAATAAATAATAATAATAGCAACATTCCATTTAAGGAAATATGTGCTTAAAAATTACTATAATCGAATTTTGTATTGCTCAAGATCTGAAACTTTAGTTTCTATTTTCTACTTTGTCATCTGACACCCAATTAAACTGATCTAAGGGATATAAGTTACACAGAAGTAATTTATTCTAAAGTTCTATTTGTTCCTCCAGTTGAGCCAGCATGGATAGATACCACTCCAGAAGGCCTACATCACCTACAGCAATGCTGAGCATGCTGGCAGGGAGATACAGGCTCCACCCAGACTCCCAGGGGTCCACTCAGGGCCTTCCTGTTTACAAGTGCCACAGATCCTCCTGAGTACTGCTTAACACCAAGTCTGGCATTAAATATGGAGGATAAAAAAATCAGGAGGCAATCTGCAGCCTCTAAAAATCTAAGATTCACTTGGATAAACAAAATGTACACAAAATAATTCCAACATACATGAGCAAAACATATAAATGAACAGTTTCTGAAAGGCATACAGAATAAAGTGTTGTGTTATTGGCTCAGGGTTCCAGCAGAGCAGTTCAAGAAGGTGATGGACTTGAAGTGGTAGGGGGAAGACAGGAGGGAAGTTGAGGCAGGAAACACTGGATGGTGACTGGCAAGTTCTATGTGCAGGAAAAGACATTGATTACAGCAGGCCGCCAGGGCAGCCAGGTGAAGGAGAAGAAAGAGAAGGAAGGCAGGCCTTCTAAGGGGCAGCCTCCCGAACCTTAGGTCTAGGCCTTCTGACCCAATATCAACAAAAGGAGCAGCTACTGTTCCAGGCAACAGCTTGCTGTGGCGAAACACATAACTAGAAAGATAAATCTAGTGGTTATATGTGGGGTAGATCAGAGTGAAGAAGAAAATGGCTATGGAACTGCTATGGTGGTTCAGGATTGAGGGGCAAGACTTCTAATGGTGGGAAAGAGGCTCAGAGACAAGTAAGAGAAAGAGACTACAGAACAGGAGGCAAGAACTTACAATCAACTGTACATGAGTAGAAGAAATTAAATCCCCAAAGAGTATAAATCTAGGGGGCAATAAGAGGGAGGGAAGGAAAGACAGAGGGGGGGATAGAGGGAAGAAAGAAGGGAGGGAAAGAGGAAGGGAAGAGGGATGGAAGGACAGATAAAGAGAGGGAGAAAGGGAAGAAAAGAGGAGGGAAAGAGGGAGGGATGGAGAGAGGAAGGAAGGGAGGGAAAAGGAGGGAAAGAGGGACAGAGGGAAGGAAGAAAGGAGGGAAAGAGGAATGGAGGGATGGAGGGAGGGAGGAAGGGATAGAGGGAGGGAAGAAAAGAGGGAGGGAGAGACAAAGGGAAGGAAAGAGGGAAGGATGAACTTGATAATGTACCTGATATGTTAATTTTAGTCTTTGAGTTGAATATTGAAGGATAAGATCCTGTAAGTGAACAACCAAAACCCAGGACTGGTGAGAGGGAACAACACTGTAAGCTGGAGGGCCCCCACTGCAGAGTGCATTAAAAAAAAACCCCAGCATTCAATAAATCAACGAAGGGAACGAAAACTAAACAAGCAAACAAATGCAAAGGGATGGGAGCACAGGATGTGCAATTAAAATAAAAAGCAATTCTTAGGCTAAAAAAAGAAGTTATGAATGAAATATTTAGAAGATTAACACTATATAAAAAATGATTATACTGCCTTAAAGAAGGATTATATGTACCTAATGTGCTAAAAGAAAATATACTCAGGATATTTCCTTAATTAAAAAAAAGGATACAGGCTCTTTTGCTCCTGACTCTATGGGAGACAAAATATCCTCCAACCATAGAATTAGACCTACAGAAACTTTAGTTGGGATTTGGGGCAAACAGGAAGAAAAGGAACCTCTGAGAGATCCCCCTCAAAAGTGAGCAGAAGTCAGGGCTATGGAATGGCGCTACTGCAGTGGTAAATCCCTTATTACCACCACCAGTGGCAAAGGACCAAGACTCTAGTATTAAAGTAGCACCCCTGGAGTAGAGGGAGAAACAATGTTAAGTGTTGTCCCGGTGAAACTTCTAGGAACTCATAATCCAAAATCAAACACCAACGGAAATACATCCCCATGTACAGGAGCCTCAAAAACAACAAATAACAGATTTAGACCACCACCTCAAGATTTCAGATAATCAGATAAAGAATTTAGAATTGCAAGCCGGCTCGGTGGCTCAGCCTGTAATCCCGCGCCTTTGAGAGGTTGAGGTGAGTGAATTGCCTGATCCCGCGGGTTCAAGACCCATCTGGGCAACTTGGTGAGACCTCATCTCTACCATAAATCAAAAATTAGCCAGGCGTGGTAGCGCGCGTCTGCAGTTCCAGCTACTTGTAAGGCTGAGGCAGAAGGATCGCTGGCGCCCAGCAGGCAAGGCTGCAGTGACCAGGAGTGGCCACTGCACTCTAGTCTGGGTGACAGAGTGAGACTCCAATTCAAAAAAAAAAAAAAAAAAGAAAAGAAAAGAATTTAGAATTGCAAATTGTAAGCACTTTAAAGGAATAAAAGATGGGAACCATAAAAATTAGCAAACAACAAGAGATTTTAGAAATTACAAGATATGCTTGAAGTATAAATTTGAACTTTCAAAAATAAAAAGTATAGTTGCTGAAAAAATAAAAACCTCAGTGAAAGTATTAAACAGCAGTGTAAAGAGAGTGTTATTGAATTGATGAACGACAGAGCTGATGAAATTATCCAAGATGCACCTAGAGGATCAAAAAGAATGGAAAATATAAAAGAAGTTTAAGACACACGGAAGATAATTTGTAAAGGTCTAATATATTTCTACCCAGAATTCCAGAAGGAAAGAGAAGAGAGAATTAAAAAGAGGCAATATTTGAAGATATGATTAAATAATTTTCCAGAAATCACAGAAGACAAGCACTTGCAAATACGGGCACATAGCATATAACGAAAAGGACACATGAGTAAACCAAAAGAAACCTGCACCAAAATATTCCTCAGTGAAACTGAAAGACAAGAACAAATAACAGCAAGAAACTATAAGTGGACAGGATGGTCGGGAGATGAAGCCTTACACAGCCAGGAAACAGCATACATGAGAGAGAGGAGGCATTTTAGGCCAATCAGGAAAAGGGTATTCAATAAATGGAATCAGGACAAGTAGTTATTTATGAAGGAAAAAACTGAACTTGAATCCATTCCATCAGTGAGAATCAATTACAGGTAAATGAAAGATTTAGATGTATAGAGCAAAACTGACACCCTCATAAATATAAGGTAGTGCTTCTATCCTTATGCAGTAAAGATTTTTCAAAATTCCATAAAACTCTAATCATAAAAATTATAATAAACAATATCAAACAAAAATAAAGAACTTCTGTTCATCAAGAGACCAAAGAGAAAGTGAAACTAAAGATCAGTATTCAGACTATACAAAGAGCTAGTATAAATAAAAGAGAAAAAGATAAATCAACAGGGAAAATGACAAAAGACATCAGTATTTCACAGATGAAACAAAAATAGCTAATCAATGCATAGAAAGATTTAAAACCCTATTAGTACTCTAAGAAATGCAAATTAAGAAATCCTGTTTTCACCCCTTGACACATAAAAATGTAAAATTCTAACAATAGACAATGTAGACAAGGATATGGATGAATAGGAACTCTGTACATCACTGGCAGAAACATAAGTGGTGCAACCACCTTGGAAAGCAGTGATTACTTGTAAAGAACATCCTTCTATGACTTGTTAACTCTCCTCCTAGACAGTCACAGTACAGAAAACTTTTTTTTTTTTTTTTT
>NW_007257526.1:0-20135 GCF_000164805.1 Carlito syrichta | reverse complement strand
CGGCCACCGCAGCCTTGACCTGCTGGGCTCCGGCGATTCTTCTGCCTCAGCCTTCCAAGTGGCTGGAATTACAGGCATGTGCTACCATGCCCGGCTGATTTTTTGATTTACTGTAGAGATGGGATCTCACTACCCAGGCAGGTCTCGAATCCGCGGGCTCAGGCAATCCACTCACTAAACACGTAGATACTGAAGCACATACAAGAAAGTACACAGCTGCAGTTTTTATAAAAACAAAAGACTGGAAACAACCTAAATGTCCATCAACAAGAAAATGGAAAAATTAACTGTGATATATTCAAGGCAGAATATTATGCATTTGAGGAAACTAATGAACTAATGCTGCTTGCCACAAATGAGGATAAATCTTAGAAATCCATAACTTAGCAAACAAAGCGATAATGCCACCACACAAATTTCATTTTAAAACATTATTAGAAAGTTGAAAGATTTTAAAAAAACGAAAGACTATCTTGTTTGAAGAATCATACATAAAGAGCAAAACTACAGAGCAAAACAAGGGTGTAAGAAACACAAAGCTACGGTATGGCCCCTCTCTGAGGGGAGGCTGTGGGAGTAGCAGGGAAACAAGGAAGGAACGGGAAGCCAAAAAGCACTGCAGTTTCAAAGCCAGATGGGGGGGTGGAGGTGGGGGTGGTTTATTTCATTGCTGAAAAACAGAATTTGTGACCATCAGCTGGTACTTGCCCTTTTTAAAAATAAAGAAATCTAACCTGGGTTCACTTCAGTGGGAAGACAGGGAGAGGCCTCCCTTTTTATTTGCACCTTTCTCTGATGTTTGAGGTTTCTTTGAATATAAATAATGAATAAATAGGAATCATATGCATAAATAAGTTATGGGCTATGCTTTAATTTTCTTCTGTATACCTTATATTTATTTTTTAAAAAAAACAATAAATGCCATTTTGCTTTTTTGTTAAAGAAATCCAACGATTTTTGTGATCACTCACTGATCTAGTAACTTGTGTCAGATGGAGGCTGTCTCGCCTGACAAATATCAGGAATGGAGACCAAGAAATGTAAGGTTAACAGGCAAGGGTACCTGCTCACAAATACACTGTGCTGCATATGCCAGTGGGAAATTCCAGCTTTATGGTGATTTTTTTTCTATTTTTGTAACGTGACAGTAATTTTACATAGAAAGCAGGCAAAATATTAAAAGATCTCAATGTCATTTGGGCCTCTAAACTGTCAAAAAAAATTTAAGTATCACTGCCACCACTAAATTTATTTGTTGAACAATAATGTATATTGTTTGTGTGTGTGTGTGTGTGTGTGTGTGTGTGTGTGTGTGTGTGTGTGTGCGTGTGTATGTGTGTGCGCGTTTGTGTTTGGTTTTTTGCTTTGTTGCCCAGACTGGAATGCAGTGGTGCAATCATAGCTCACTGCAACCTTCAACTCCTGGGTTCAAGCAAACTTCCTCCCTCAGCCTCCTGAGACACTGGGACTATAAGCACGCACCACCATAGCTGGCTAATGTTTTTATTTTTATTTTGTAGAGACAGGGTCTCACTGTGTTGTCCAGGCTGATCTTCAAATCCTGGCCAGAGATTATCCTCCTGCCTCAGCTTCCCAAAGTGCTGGGGCTACAGGCATGAACCACCACACCCAACCTATATGCATTTACTTTTAATGGCAAACTAGCATGGTTTGAAAGTAGCTTACTGTTATTCCTTCATGTTCTATCTTCACTTGTCCTTTATTCTCTTGAGTAGGCTTGGGCTCTGAAGAACTCAAATTCTGTGCATTTTCTACCTTTTGACCTAGAGATTGAAAAATAAAAAATTGATAGAAGGAAAGTTTAAGATAGTAAAACTGGAAAATGATTTCGTATATTCAATTGGGATATCCTGAGATATATAAAAGCAGGACCTATGGGCCTGGAAAACTGGTAGCCTATGGATTAAGTCCTCTGGCCCACAGATGCTCTGAAGAGAGCAGACTCAGCACTGCTCACTGTGACCAAGAGGTTCACCCAGTGCATTATGTCAGCAGAGGAAAGAGGGCCCTGTGGAAGACGTTGTTAGAGAAAAGGTACCTGGGTTGGCCAGGTGAGCCAACAGGAAGGAGATCGTAATGAGCTCAGTCATGCTTGGGAATAAAGACTACGAGAGTACAGTTTCAGTAATGGAAAAGAGAATAGTGCCACAAAGCCCACAGACATTAAACATGATCATGAGAAGATTTTATGAATAATCTGGGGCCAAAACATCTGAGAGAAAAAGCAAATTCAACAAGTTTCTGAAAAACATTATTTATCAAAATCAAAACAAGAAGAGAAAAATCCAAATAGCCTTAGTTATTCTTTACATTTTATTTTAAATTGTTTAAAATTGCAAATAAATATTGCGTTAGCTTATTGTGCATAACATGTTGTTTTGCAATATTTAAAGTTTGTGGAATGGCTAAATCAAGCTAATTAACATGCACTATCTCATATACCTATCATTTTTCATGGTGAGGACACTTAAAATCTATCTCTAAGACTAAATTTTCAAGAAAACAGTACATTGTTATAAACTATAGTCACCACATTGTACAACAGTCTCATGAACTTATTTCTCCTCTCTAACTGAAATTCTGTTAAAATATGAATGATATTTTAAAACCTTTCTACAAGAAAACTTCAGGCAACTACAGCAGTTTCTACCAAATATTTGAGGATAAAAATAATAATCTCATGCAAAATATTTCAAAGAGTATAAAATCTTTTAAATATACTTTCTCTGAAGTTAATTTTTATTGTATTTTCTTATTTCAAGAGAATTTCTAAGAGGAAGAATATTCTCTACTCATTTTATGAGACTTGCATAACCTTGACATTAAGAGATATGAGATAATTTATTGATAAACAAAATTGGTTTTAATTTAATTAACACATGATAGTGAAACGGAATGATAAGCATGTTCACTGGTTCTAAACACACTTTAAACATGCACTTTCACTGAAGAATACATCATTCACTGTTTACAGGCTAGACCATCTGTCTCCTTGCTTTCTACACCCGGTTATTGCTGAAAGTTGTTGGAGAAACCACGTGGAAGAGTAGTATTAAACGTTATTATTTTTAACCTCAGCAGAGTCTGCAAGCTGCTAATAAACTCTCACAAGTCTGATCAGCTTTCCATGCTAATTTTCAATATTAACAACTCTTCTCACAGCCCTTCCCCCACACCCCACCTCTCCTGCCTCCCTGCCTTCTGCCTAAGATGATGCTCTTCCTGACCTTGGCTTGTAAGTTCTCTGCCTCCTTCCTATTCCAGCCACCTCTTGGACATCTTTCTAGTCATCTTAGATGTCTTTCTAGTCCACACTACAAGCGCGCGCGCGTGCGCACACACACACACACACACACACACACACACACACACACACACACACACGGGGGGGGTGCCAAAAAAATATACATGTTTTATGTGTGATGTTATCTATGTATTACTTTTCAAAGTTGAACTGAATTATGGTAGCAATGTGTAGTATGACATTAAAGCGTGAAAGATGGCATTAATCAAATGAATGCCAGTGTCACTGTGTGACAGGCAGGTATGTATTGAATATTCCAATTTTAATTGTGTATACATTTTTGGCACCCTCTGTATATAATTTAGATATAAATAGCAAATAACAGAAAAATAAATAGTAAAAATATTTCATTGCCAGAAATCACATCCTTGCAAACTAAAAAGTAAAATCTCTTGAAATAAATACATTTAAAATAAACACAGAAAGCAATACTACACATGGCTTTCATTCCCTAGTCGGAGCCTGTAGTTCTGTGTGCGTAACCGAAGCCCTCACGTACCCTGAGGAGCTTCTGAGCACAGTGGCTCAGTGAGGTCGGATGAGCTGCTGCTCCGAAAGACTTGCTGCTGCTGTCCCACCGCCAGGTGGCCCAGCCCCGCTCCAGCCACACTCTCTGCCTGTGGATACTCCTCTGCTTCTGCAAGCATCAACACAAAGCACATAAGGTTGCAGTTCAAGTTTGAAAATACTTTTACCATTTAAAACAACTGCTTTAAAAAATAAAGTTCAAATAAATTTTTCACAAAAATTTTACAGTAAGCTAAGCACCATCAAGTCTCCTATACGTGCTAAAACTAACATTCCACTCCAAGAATACACTTTCCTCTTAAGCTCTACAGAACTTTTGATTTTCAATCAAAGTGAAGGGAAAAAAAGTCATGAAAATGGTTATGTGCCATAAAAGTCACTTGGAATTTCAGGGGCAGGCATGCCAAGGGAAGAGAGGCTTAGGAGAGGTACAGAATGGGTAGTTTACACCTTAAGGGACTCGAGAGTGTCTCTGTCTCTCTCTCTCTCTCTCTCTCTCACACACACACACACACGCGCGGAAGATGAAAGGAAATATACTGTATTATTTCTATTATTCATTTTTACCAGATAAATGTCCAACTGTCCAAAATAATATGATATAATTATGTGATGACTTACATCACCAAATGCAATGCTGAATTACTTACTAATGTACAAAAATGATCCCCTGGTTGTTTTAGAAAATCAATACCTTTGTAATAGGTTCTGACCACTGAAAAATCTGTAAGTATTACTACAAACTATATTCCCCTAAAGAATGAGTTCCCTCTTCATTTTTTTCTACACTGCATGGTTCATTTGAATCTCTGAAGACTGCCCAAGGCCCTGGAATAATCACCTACCCCTCTCGCTAGCCACAGTGCTGGGCTGCATCCTCTTTGCCTAGGTTACTACACAACCTCCTCTCTGCGCCCCTTCCTGCTACCTATTATTTATTCTCTACATGGCCCCTCTAGAATAAAGGTGACTGTGCCACTACTCGTTAAAGCCTTGCAAGGCCCTCCACCATCAGAAGGCCAAGTCCATGCTCCAGGGTACACAAAGGGATCACACACCTCACCGGACATACTGATCCCCCTGTGAGGAGCACTTGCTCACTGCGGCCTCTAGCAATACCAACCCATGCAGCACCTCCTGCTCACTCCCGATGCCAACCTCACACCCACCTCCCCACCCCTCCTCTCCATGCTGCCCTGAGCATGCCCCCCATAGGACTTGCAAGGAAACCCCACTGCTGTGCCCTCACTAGACTCCACAGGCCCCGACGAAGTTGTAAGATTTCACATCCATATAACTAGAACATCATATTTTCCAAACAACTTAATCAGCTAATGTTTTGCTACCACTAAGAAGAAGCTGATCAAAATTCAGCCTGCATTACTCTACCTGACCATGTCACCCCAGTTTGTCACCTGAAACAGACACCTTCTCTACAACCCTTTAATCTAAGCCATAAGCCAAAGTGATGGCTCACCCTAACCAAGAAGTTGTACACAGGAAGATTATCAATTTAATATACAGGATTTCAACAAAGGGCTGCTGCGTGATCTTTTTCCATGCAAATGAAAATGTCACTTCATAGTGCACCAATACAGTAATGTAACTGATACAGTAATGCAACTTCAAAACTATGAAATGTATGTGATCCTTCACATATAATTCAAAGTACTGGACCATAGTCTAAACTTGGATGCTGATGGATACCTAAGTTTGGAGTACAAGCAAAGACAGGCTACACAGCAGGACAGACAGACCCAGCAAAGCCCCAAATTTCCCAAGTGTCTTTGCCTCTCTCTTCTCTTGAATAGCCAAGAACTGCCCATTCTTCTACAGGGAAACACAAGGTAGAGGCACACTTTTTTTTATCTACCTACATAACCCAGAGCAAGACTACGCCCTTTCCATAGATCTATTTCTAGTCTCTCCAGCCTTCAGCAAAAGAAGCCAGGTCACACCATTAAGCCAGCCCTTCCGGCTGTCTTTTCTCATTGTTTATTCTAATTATACAAGATGCTGAAACCTTCTGGGAAGAGTTTACATTTATTAATGAACCCACTTGTTAACCCAATATCAGTAGAGGGAGCCCAAGAGCTTCCTAAAGTTCTAAAAAATAATTGGCATATGCCAGTTTTTATTGAAACTAGGAAGAGTGGGTTTTGTTCTCTTAACCTGATGCCAAAAACGAATGGATGTTGGTTTCTGGGCCATGAGCAGAAGCAAGTAAGAGTGGAGCCAGCACTGGCAGCATCTTCCTAAAGATAAAGAGCACTGCCATCTGGTGGGATGCGAGGCAGCCACTGTACCACGGCTTCCAAGTTGGAGGGTCCCCACTGGTCCTCAGCACAGCAGACGGAGCAGAGCCTGCCACCACCAGCTGGTCGGGCTCCCAACATGCTGGCCTAATGCAGCTTTTAAGGCTTTGTTTTTATAAAACTGTCAGGAGGGACTTCTCAGATGGATAAAGTCCAGACTGTGGAAATAACCACCAGTGGCAGGGGTGGGAGCACGGTGGCTGGAGTGAGAAGGAAGCAGAGGCACAACGCCAGTGTGTTGTGTTGGAGGGGCCTTGGGCTACTCTTGCTGTTGACTGTCACGTGAGACAATGTGAAAAAAACTTTTCCATTCTCCTTATCCCATAACTTAAACACAATTTCCTGATTTGTAAGTGTATATTTCTCGGTCTTTTCTCATACTTTGTACTAAGTATATACTCAATACATGTTTTGTATAAATAGACAAATGAATGACAGTATTTTCTTGATACCTTTTCCCCATTTTAATGGTTCTTGGGCTCCCTCTGCTGGCATTTCATGTGTGAAGAACGAGCAATTGACATTAAAGCTGCCTGGTTCTGTGGTGGCAGCTGCTTTTTCCTAACAAATGAAAGTGATTTTGACACTGATATGCATATATCAAGATACAGGATTATCTCATATTTAAAAGAGAAAAATAACAATCTAAGTTATATTAAAATCACACTGTAAATCCTAGGAGATCTAATACATCCTCTGTTTTGAATGTCATACAATTTCAGTTTGAATCACTTCAAAGAGCTAAATTCTATTTCAGATTAACTAGATCATTTACTCTCCAAAGTCTAGCTCATCCCAATAGCCCAAATTTTAAAACATGAACTTTCTCATATCTTGATTGTATGAATTGCACGATAGATACCATTACTAAACCATTGCTTTCTAAAGCCCCATTCAAATCACCAGAAAAATGATCAAATAAAGCTTATTTAATTTCATTTTTCCCCACTGAGAAAAGAGTCTGCCTGATTAAATTAAATTAAGTGTATAGGCTGTTCAGTAACTTCTATTTTTTTTTTCCAGACGTCTATTTTTCAAAGCAATTTTATTCATTCTTTAAGGCTTCCTTAACCAATCTTAATAAGTGAAAAGAGGCTCATTCTTCAATAACCAAAATTCCGGGTTCTATCTGCCCCTTGAACAAGGTTGCATAAGCAAAATAAATCATGTAATTTCCTAATTTTCCAATTCATCCACTTGATCCTATAAGAAGCATGGGAGGCCAGGCACGGTGGCTCAAGCCTGTGATTCCAGCACTTTGGGAAGTCAAGGCGAGAGGACTACCTGAGATCAGGGATTTGAGACCGGCCTGGGCAACTTGGTGAGACCTTGTCTCTACAATAAATAAAAAAATAAGCCAGGGACGGTAGTGCATACCTGTGGTTGTAGTTACTTGGAAGGCTGAGGCGGAAGGTTTACCTGAGCCCCACTCCAGCTTGGGTGACAGAGTGAGACTCCAACACACACACACACACACACACACACACACACACACACACACACACACACACACAAAAGAGCATGGGAAATACATATCACTCAGCATCTTGGGGCTGCCCACAAGGCCAAGTTTCCAAAGGTAAATCAGTCCAGGGACCAAGGAGCACTTCCTGGAAGCCCATAGACCAGATGCAGAAGCAGCTACATGAGGCTTCCCATTAGGTTCCAACATGTCTTTTTAGAATAAGGGGACACCACTGATCCTTTAATTACTACTATTACAATATTCCTAAAATAAAAATAAAATCTACCATTTGTATGGCCTGTAAGTGCTTACAGACTGATAAATGTCCCAACATAAAAGGCAGTTAAAATTGAAAAACAGCTGGAAAAAACTGTTCCCACAAAGGGAAAAAGGGAAATCACCAAAAGTGCCAGCCCCACCTACTTGTTTCTTTATGTAGCTATTATATTAATGAAAATAGGTGGCTGTTTCAAAATACAAACAACCCACCCAAAATTCTGCTGCTGCCAAATAGAGCCCAAAATTATCAGAATAAGATACAACAGCGGCCAAAGTAGTAAATCAGTACTGTTTAGCTTATTAAAACAATTTTGGTAGGGTGACTAGTTACAAAGATTAGAAACAAAAACAAGAAATGTTAACTTAAATGAAAACAAAATTAGCAATCATTGATATAGTAAAGAACTTGTGGCCACAAAGTAAAATTAAAAGTGTCATATCTAGCAAGAGGTTAGCAGGATACGTCTACACTCTAGGATTTAAACTGGGGCAGAGATTCAATACCCTACTCTGCAAGCCAGTGGAGAATGTACAATCTAAGATGGGGACTGATATCCTTTGCCCTGGGTCAGTCTCTTGGTGGGACAGTCACAAAGGACAATGGCATCATTTTAAGTAGTAAAGACCAAATGGCTGAGCCAAATGGTGGCTCAGCCTGTAACCCCGCACTTCGGGAGGCTGAGGTGAGTGGACTGCCTGAGCCCACGGGTTGGAGACCCGCCTGAGCAACTTGGCAAGACCTCATCTCTACAATAAAATCAAAAAATTAGCCAGGTGTGGTAGCGCACGCCTGTAGTTCCAGCTACTTGGAAGGCTGAGGGGGAAGGATCTCCAGAGCCCAGCAGGTCGAGGCTGTGGTGGCCGAGAGCGGCCACGGCACTCCAGTCAGGGTGACAGAGTGAGACTCCAACTGAAAAAAAAAGACCAAATGGCATCAGACTAAGAAAGGGCTTGCTACCATCACTGTCAGATGGAACAGAGAATAGCAGATTATTCTCAGAGTCACTATGCCCCTAAGACCCTGCACACTTTATGCTATAAAACCAGGAACAAGGATAGCAAAGACAGGAAAACAGAAACCCAGCCTAGCCTGCTTCATCTCATGCCGTCTCAGAGTTTCCCAGTCTTAGCACTCCTGGTGTTTGGGTCCAGACAATTCCAGGTTGTGGGGACTGTCCTGGGCACTGCAGGACAGAGGCACCCTGGCTTCCACTCATCAGAAGCCAGTAGCACCAGCCCACTTGTGACAATAAAAAATGCCTCCAGACATGATGGAAATTGTCTCCAGGCGAGAACTGCTGCTCTAAATTAAATTCAACTTCTGCTAGATCTGTGTACACATATACAGGAACCCAGAGTCTTAGTAAAATAAAACTTAACACTAAATGAGAACAAGTTTCCAAAATGAGATTACTGATAGGAAGAGACTTCTTGCAAGAACATATTCTGGAAAACTAGTAAGAAAATTTAAGTGAAATCACATGAGAAAAAAAATGGACTTTGAAATCCACAGTGATGAAAAAAGTCCTTTAGAATGTCTGTCAACCAAACAGGAAGCTAAACTATTTTAAGTACTTTACTAATCATCTCTAAGTAATAACTTTTTTTCTCTTGAAAACCAATAATCAAGCAGTTACAACTCATCAGTAATTTAACTAACTAGTGACTATTTTTCCATGTACCAGTCTTATACTCTTTTCTTTTAGGATTTATTAGAGAAAAAGAGTTTTCTAAGAAACATTATAGTTCTTAGTCTCAGTAAAACTAGTTTTCCTTTCATATTCTGTAAATTAAATATGATATTTTACATACCCATTAGAGGACTTAAGCTTTAATTTTGCTTTGCTAGACCAAAATATAACATATTTACAGAAAACCACAATTAGGTAATATTCAATGTCTAAAAAATACTAATCTACAATGTCAAATTTCTGAAAATAAAAAGAACCACAAAAATACTTCTCTCTTTAGTAAAAAAAAGATTCAGATCACCAGGTGTGGTGACTTCTGCTTATACTCCTAGCACTTTGGGAGGTGGAGGCAAGAGGATTGCCTGAGTCCAAGGGTTTCAGACCAGCCTGGGCAATTTGGCAAGAAAGATTCATATCTTCTTATAATCACTGAAAAATAACTAGACCTAGACATAATTATTCACTTTGTAGAGCAAAGCCAGGGGTTTGAGACCAGCCTGGGCAACTTGGCGAGACCTCATCTCTACAATAAAATAAAAAATTAGCTGGGCATGGTGGCATTTGCCTGTAGCTCCAGCTACTTGAGAGGCTGAGGTAGACAGATCGTCTAAGCCCAGCAGGTCGAGCTGTGGTGGCCGTTAGCATGCCATTGCACTCCAGCCTGGGCAACAGAGTGAGACTCTGACTCAAAAATAAAAATAAAAATAAATGACTAGGTCAAAAATCCCCTTTGGTGCTATGACATCTTAATAAAAAATGCACTGAGTGTAAACCCCACATGGCTAAATTTAATTTTAACTGACTGAATTACAGGAACAATGTTTCTTTATTTTGGAAATTATTGCTTTTTGACTTTTTTAAAAAAACTCAAATCTCAATAGTCATTATGAATCTACATAACTCACCACTTCTTCCTATATGAAATGATTTATTAACTCCAAGGAAGCCTTGCCCACTTAATTCTTCTAGTTGGTTCATGTTTTGGAAGGCACAGCAAGCATTTTAACATTGACATGCTCAAAACATGTACAATTTCATGAAAATGTCCTTACTTTCTATGTGCACTCTATAGAAGATACACGAAGACTGGCATTACATTTCCCCCTATTAAAACTACAGGCTGGCTGGGCTTGGTGATTCAGTCTGTAATCCAAGCACTTCGGGAAGCCAAGGTGAGTGGATTGACTGAGCCCGTGGGTTAGAGACCAGCACAGGCAATTTGGCGAAACCTCGTCTCTACAATACATAAAAAATTAGCTGGGCACGGTAGTTCCGGTTACTTGGAAGGCTGAGGTGGAAGGATTGCTGGAGCCCAGCAGGTCGACACTGGGGTGACTGTGAGTGTGCCACTGCACTCCAGCCTGAGTGACAGAGTGACACTTCAACTCAAGGAAAAAAAAAAAAAGAAAACAAAAAAAAAATACAGGCTTAAAAATCCTCCCTCCTTAACTGTGAACACCAAGACCAGTGGACTTACAGAAATTTTCTTGATTATCTAATGGCTACTAAACCTCTAACTACATCAAAACAACCATTAAGGAGCTGAATACTAGGGTAATGGGCAGGCACATGTGATGTGGGCACATCAACAAAAGGAGCAAGGCCCAGAGGCAGGCAGGAGAAGCCCAGGGACACCCAGGGACAAGGAGACGGCGTTACAGTACCTGACAGCCTGAGAGAGCAAGAGGAGTAAGAGAGACCAGGTAAGAGAGCGCTCACGGTGTGGAGGAGGAGCGGGACGCTTTTAGTGGCAGGCAAAGCCTCGGGGAGGTGGACACAGTTGCTGATAGACTGGCTTCGCTTAGCTTCCAGGAGAGACAAAGTAATAAGCACGTCAGAAAAGCATCAGGACCTTTCACTTCTGTTCATTATTCTTTTTCTGGGCTCACTTTAAACATTTAAAGGAGGTCATTTTAAACTTTAAAGGAAGTCAACACAAGCATAGTATTTAACTGCAGTCTCTAAATACAGCCAACTTTCAGTTAGTCATTCTAATGACATAGGAGAATGGGCAAGGCACAAATAATCCATTTTGTTTTGAAATGCTTTAAGTGTTTAGCCTTTCCTTTTTTCTGCTGTGTTGATATCAGATTCACGTTTGGGTTGTTTATTCAGGCAGACATTATAATCGATTTTCCCTTCCTAAAGGACACATACAAAAAAGTCCATGATGAGAAAAGAACACCTGACCTAAGATAAAATTCTTCTCTAAGTAATAAGTAATTCAGAAATTGATTTGCTGAGAGCTGACTGTATTCAACAGCAAATAATTTAGTAAACTAAATATCCTCAAAACCCAAGAGCACATATAAGTCAAGTCGAACATTAAAGGATTTGATACTTAAATGAAGAAAACATAAAATATCCATGAAACCATCCTTTTACATCACATTTTATGCTTTTTAAATCCATACTTCCTTAGTGTCAACCTTATGATGATTCTAAGTTTTCTAGACACTTCTAGTCAAGGGAACATTGGAGAAAATAGATGGCACGGGAGGAAAACTTGCCTCATATATGTAAACCACAATCGATAAAATCAGTTTTATCCTAAAACACAAATATGAAGGTTAACTTGCTGCTTTAATATTTTTATGTGACTTTAGTTAATGTTAATGACATAGAACTACAAATGATGGGGACACATTTGGAAAAAGTGAAACAAACTCCTCACTGCCCTTCCCCTATCCTTTGCCTGTCAGAATTTTCACTAGAAGGATAATCTGAAGTATAATTCATGTATGTATAAGGCAACATGTAAATAAAAGCAACTTCCATATAAACATCAAGCTGGCTGACTTCAAATTTCCTAAAGGACCTGCTCATTTTGCAATATGTCAGAAATTTTTCATTTGAGGGTTTAGATCAATGACTGTGCATTCTTCCAAAATTGATCACTAGATATTTTAGAAATAATGTTTTGTGGAAATTAAGACTTGCTTGGATCATACTCTCATTTTAGACATCCGAACTCTTACCATCACTCATACTCAAGAACACTTTTCCTTTCTAATTCTTTAAGGCTCTCCTCACCAGAATTTTTGAGTCATAAACTAGTACAGTCTCTGTTAAACTAATTGTCATTTCTCTACTCCACAACTGTTTGTTTTATATTTCCTTCATGCCACCATCAGTGATAACTTCTTTACCTAAGTGAAACCTATGGGGGAAATCATTATTTAACCTCAAATTATTCTGTTAATAGGATTAGGGGGAGAAATTACTTTTAAGCGATTTTCCATAATAAATATCTTATTGCTAAAAGCAGCAAAAACAAACTTTATGAGGGTTACTCTCTCATAAAATGGTAGCCTCTACATAAACCAAACACTACCATGAAAATATTCTGGGCTTTTTTAAAAAAGAAAAGGTAAATTATTATACAACATAAAAATAATCCAACAAGTAAAACCTCTAGTATTTAATCTATATAGATGAATTTATAAAATGGCATGGTAAAATAAAATCTTCAAAGACCACTGTTTTTACAGATAACAGAAAAGATTTGTAACATTTTCTAATTTTTTAAATTGTAAAATAAAATAGGAAATATATATGTGTATCTATACACATATATATAATACATAAAGATAACAGATCTGTTCAACTCAATAGCACTCATCTTTATCTTTTAAAGGTTATGATTCCAAATGTTTTCTAAATTCAATTAATCCTCCAAAGGTCAGACATTTTGTTTTTAAATACATACTCCACAAACACCTTTATGTGATTGTTGAAAAGTACTTGCTTTTGCAATGTCATGGCTTCTCAGACACCTGAGAGTACTGACACAACTAACCTCACTGACATAACTGCACTGAGATTATTTTCTAAAACATACTGGTATCTTTACCATATTGCTATTTTAAAACATTTGCTAAAAACTAAGATGCAATCTCTTCTATGGCTATGGTTTGGCCAAGTTGTGGCATATGGAACATGCAATGTACAATAATTTTCTCCTCATTAAAATATGAGAATAAAATTTAAAAAGTATCTTGAATTACCACTTTGGTTGTAATTGTGATTCAAAGATTGTTAGGGACAGCAGGAAGTCTGGGCAGCTCAGGCAGGATGCCATCTTTGTCACAAGCTTCTGTTCTGATCCCTTTCTTTTAAGGATATAGTGATACAAGAAAAAGAGTTTTTAGGAGTTAGAAAGAAAAAGGAAATCAGTAAGTGAGTATCCTCAAACGTTGCTTGATAATCAGGAATTGGGTCCCTCCTCAGGGAGAGAATGAAGGAAAGAAGCAGAAGTAGAATAGGAGGTGAGGTAAGTAAGGTGATTACCAGCAAATGCTACACCAAAAAAGCATGAGACAGTGGGAGAGATTTTCACTGAAACCCCCACAGAACTCTAAACCATCTATATTAAGCCTTACTAAGCACTGTACAGTAAGCTTTCATGTTAAGCTTTAATGAATCTTTGTTTTATGCTCAGAGGATCTTGTGACTTTCTGTAGTCAACATGCTAAATAGAACAACTGCAATGGTAGTATTGATGAGAAAAACAATAGGAAACTGAGCTAAAGTTGTTTTAAACCTAAGTTAAGTCTCAAAGTCACTGGGGAGAAGTGGGCTTTATTTATTCTTATTAAATACTGGATTCAAGCTTCCTTTTTAAAGAGTTCTCTTTTTGTTTTAAGAGTAAAATGTAGCAAAGCAGTCTGATGAACTGGGGGTTCTTGTTAACTGAAATGGTCTGCAAACACAACATCTACAGGCATGAAAAGCTCGTTTTTCCACAGAAGATAAAAAATGAAAATGTCTCTCTCTGTCCTGAAAACTAAGTGCATCATTCTCTTTTTCTTTGCCACACTCTTAAGACAAACATTACTTAACAACAACAATAATGCAACGGTGTATTTATTAAGAATATTTTCTTTGAGCTTCAAACAAAATCTTTATATTTGCTCTATTTTGCACAAACATCTCACTTGATATTCATATCTAAGTCTTTTTTTACAAAATGGAGGATTTAGAAAGAAATATCGAAAACTGTGACTTGAAAAGTAACCAGAAAAGTTAAAAGATATAGAAACATTTTTATTTAATAAAAGGACCAATGTTTAAATTCTGAGTAGAAGTTGAAACCATGTTAGTCCTACAAATCCATTTTAGACAACAACCAGACTTCTGAGAAATACTGAAATCAATGTTTACCGGTTGCTTTCTGGCGAACAATATTCCTTGCCTTCTCGACTCCTGGAGCCCCTGAGGTGGTGGCACTCCTAAACCGCATTGGCTCAGTCACATCTGGGTGACTCCGCCAGCTGAGAGAGAAGGACCGCCCCACGGTGGTTCCTTTCTGGGAATCCAGAACACAGCCTGATAAAGAGGAAGAAAAACCATCAGAAGGCTGGATTTGTTACTACTGATCTCGTAGCCTGTGCCACCCAGTAAATGGCACATATCAGTTACACAAAATGGCAGATGCCCTTGTCGCAAATCAGGGACCACTTCCTAATGCTGCAATGCAATAAGTTACTCAGATGTCACTAATCTAAAGGTCCTGTTGCCAAAGTGTATTCAAGAATCTGCAATAGCCTCATAAAAATTGGCATATATTCAGTACCCACCCCAACAGACAAAAGAGAATATTAATAAACCTTTCTCAATACAAGAACAATGTCAAATGGAGTTAGGCTACTGTTCCCAGGACATTCCAAAAGCCACTACTGATAAACCAAAAACTCAGAGATCTTGATGTTAGAAGAATACTGTGTCCTACTATGTCCTCTACAAACCAACCCCCCGACAAACTCCCAGAGAAATCAGTGCTAGTGAACTCCAGTGCAGTTAGCGCTATGAACAATACCAAATCCATCTTAGGAAAGATCCAAGATGATAAAGCACTGCAGTCTGAGGTTCGGCTAATCTTCTCTGCTCTGCTATTGCTCTGGTCTATTACCTCAGTGACAGGTCAGGGATCCAAAAGAGACAGAGGAGAGAGAGTGAAAGATGGAGAGATCTCTGCACAGGCATGACGTGGCTGGGGCTACCAACTGTGGCTCATTTTCAAGCCTGGGTTCCTCTGCCTGTGTTTTTTGTTTCTACTACTCCAGGGCTCAAAGGCAAGTGTTTCTGTAATGAATATTTAAATCCTAAAATAAATATTATAAATCAGAAATATTTGTCATGGGCATTAATTAAATCATTTGTTCTGCACCATTCTGAAAATAATGCTTTTGAAGGTGCCTGTCTTCCTGAGACAAGTCTCTCTTCATATGAATCTGTTTGCACAGTGGAAGGGAGAGAATTTTGCAGAACGGGGTGTGTGTCTGTGTGTGTGTGTGTGTACATGCACACATGTGTGTGGATGAAAACAGATTTCAGGAAGAAAAGCATATATTAAGTTTGAGAAAGTAATTCCTTATCTCCAGCTCTTCACCTGAAAGGCACCCTTAGTGGGCAGATTCTCTTCTGGGATGGGAGCCACTGTCTTAGGGAGCCAACTTCCTAACTGGTAGCATGTGGATTCTCTCAGGTCCTGGGTTTACACAGAGGCCTTCAGAGCCATTAAAGAGGTTGAGACAGAGGCCAACGGCCCAGGCTCTTGACTTCCTGCCCCTACTTCAGCCCCAAATCTCCCACCTAATATATCATTTTTAGAAAGGGCCTCTCTACAGCTTTCACTGGGGAGAAAGGGGATCTGCTGCTAAAAATATGTTAGCAAATCACTGCTGTAAACAGTCTACATTGAAATTGGGATCTGATTCTACTGACACACCACGTACTTAAACTAGTTCGTTTTGATTTACTCGCTTGTTTGTATTAATTGGTATTGGGTAAGCCATTCTTAGACTGCAATGAAGACAGAAGAATCAGTTATAGTAATTCCATGTCTACATGGTTAATAATCATGGATCACACCTAATCCTAATAATAACTGGATCACACTTTCCTGCATCTCTGGTTGCTTCTTCCCACACTGACACTAGGCTTCATCATGTGACTCATCTTGGTAGCAAAATTGAACAAGCAGAAACTTGACATATACTTGAAAATCTGGGCCTGTCCCCTTGCTGCTCCTGGAACTCCAAGTCAGTATGTGAACAGGCCTGAGCTCACCTATGGCTGATGAAACACATGGCCCAGTCACACCCATTGCCCTGGCTCACAGCCAGCTCCCCTCCAGAAATAAAGCTAACCATTTCACAGGCTGACTGGAAACACTGAAAGAAGTCTAGCAAAGACCAGCAGGAAAACTGACCAGTTGAGTCCAACCCCAACTGCCAAACTGGTGTGTGTGTGTGTGTGTGTGTGTGTGTGTGTGTGTGTACACGTGCATATGCGAGTGTGGATTACAAAAATTTCAGGAGGAAGGGAATATGCTTAGTTTGAGAAAGTAAGTCCTTAACTCCAGCTCTTCTCCAGCTTATTTCCCTGAAAGGTGAAATTGAGGTAATTTGTCAAATCACTGATACAGCCTATAATAAGGCTATTATTAAAGTGCAGTCTACTACAACAAGAAATGGGCACCCCTTCTGAGGTTTTGGAGGAAAAATTCTTCCCAGGTCTCAGGACCAAGAAAAGCTATGCACCACCTAAGACAATGGGTGGTTTTGACCTCAGGTACCCTGTGATTCTCTGACACAACCTTGTGAAGAACCAAGTCAATCCATTGTCTGACTTTCCCATCTCCCCAGCAAGCACGGGAGCTCCAAGACACACACCTTGGCATCAGAACCACAGCTGCCGCTCCCCACACCACTCATTCTGCCCACTTCCTTTTGTATGCTATGCTTTCACGGAGCTGCCGCAAATCTTTACAGAATAAGTTGGAGAACAAACGAATCAGGACCACGTCATGATCCTTAGGAACAGTAAGGAAAGCAAGAGGAGGCCAGATTGTTGTTCCCAATAGAACCCACCACTGATATTTTCTATTTTGAAAACATCATTTTCATTTGAGACTCTTGGTCTCAAAACAATTTTTAACTAGAAACAAACAAAGCCAAGATGACTCCCATCTGAAGCATTCAAAATGTTCCCATGTTTCCTGAGGGGGGCCAAGAGTACGGCTTAATAGTGAGGCATTGTGAGTTGGACTTGTCTGGCATGTCTTAGCCATATGATCTTGAATGAGTCAACACTAAAGTCTCCACACTTCAGTTTCTTTGTCTGTGACATGGGGGTAATAATAGTGTCTATTTCATCCGGTTAACATGAGAGTAAAGAGAGACAGTATGTACACAGTTCTGGCCATTACTGCCATTGTTATTTATCACTACTAGTAATGCATTCCTTTCATCTTCTTCTACAGCCTCTTCAGAAATTCATCATCCTCATTAAGGGAACAGAGTGATATGAGACACAATCTAATGCCACAATTAAAAAGACACTATCAGCCAGGCGCAGTGGCTCACACTTGTAATCCCAGTACTTTGGGAGGTGGAGGTAAGAGGATTGCCTGAACCCAGGGGTTTGAGACCAGCCTGGACAACTTGGCAAGACCTAGTCTCTACAATAAATGAAAAAATTAGCTGGGTATGGTGGCACACACCTATAGTTCCAGCTACTTGGAAGGCTGTGGCAGAAGAACTGCCTGAGCCCAGCAAGTCAAGACTATGATAGCTGTGATTGTGCCATTGCACTCTAGCCTGGGTAACAGAGTAAGACCCCAACTCAAAACAATAACAAGAACAAGACCAAGAAGAGGAGGAAGAAGAAGACGCTGATGATGACTACACTGTCTGTGTGGCTGCTTCAGTTCATTATAAAATTTCATGCATTAATTGTTTACATATATAAACACACACCCCTCCCCATCCCAGATATCTGGTTTCATCCTGGAAGAGGGAAATACCTTTGCCTCGTTGCTTCTTTTCCTTCTGTTCACTCAGTTTATCCAGAGGTAGGTTTGTCATCTCAACTCCATACACAGTCCTCGCAAGCACAGCTGTCAGGGAGTCCATGATGTTGGCCCACTCATTTATGAGCTCCTCCCACTCCGTGAGGGAAGACAGCACACCAAGAAAGTCATCCCAGAGCTCTCGAGAAATGTACACACAGAGGTTTGCTCGGATCCAAGCCACGATGAGCGTCTATAACAACCAACCAACAAGAGAACCTGATCACCTTCATTTGGAAGCATAATTTTTAACAAACTATTTCAAATTACTATTAATAAAGTAGTTTTTAAAAAGTACAATTGGGTGTTATTTTTCTTTTAGTTTATCAAAATTCATTTGACCAATTGTGATCATTTGTGCTACGGGGAGACTAGGTATCATTATGAACCAAGTTACTGATTCCATGTTACTCTGGTGTCTGAGGCTGTTCCTGGCTGTAACTAGGGAGAGGACAGAGCCCTCTGGACAATAGCCATTCTGCCTCCTGAGACAGCTCCCTTCCTTCTCTCCATAGTGGCCACTGACCACCTCCTCCTCTACATGAAAACTTCCAACTCACCAGTTCCTCTCTGGTTTTTAGCAGACTTCACAGGAAACAGAACCCATTAAATGAGTCTCCCCCCAACCTCTGCCCACAGACCCACGCTCTTGCCTACATTCACCCAGCTTGTCCTCCACCTTGGAGTGAGCTGTCCTTCAAGAGGGGCTCTGGCTCTTCCACACTTGTTCCCTCAGGCTCTGGTCCCCTTTGTGGGGTCTCTGTGTCCGTAAGCCCCACCTTTCCCTTATTCCCACCTACCTACTTCCCACCTTCCTCTCCTTCAGCATTTAAATATGCTCCAATTCTTCCTCATCTTAAAAACAAACAAAAAATACTTCCCTTAAGCCCAGATTTCCCCCTCAAGCTACAGCCCTTTCTCTCTCCCTTCACAGTTGAACTTCTTGAAAGACTGTTCCACACTCATTCCATGTACCCTTCCTCATCTTCCAGGTCACTGACTGCTCTGACGTTGTCCCTTCCAATGCCCCTCCACCCTCTGCCCAGGTCTTGGTGCCATTTCCATGGCTCAAGTTATCCTCCGGATGCTGCCAACTTCTGAATCTCCATGTCCAGCCCAGACCTCTCTGCTGCTGGTTTCCTGACCTCTCTCCCCGTGGGCTAGACAGCCCCGCCTGTACGTCCCATGGGTACCATAACACAGGCACCCATAACACAGCATAACAGTAAAATGAATTTGAACAGGGAACTGTTGCTTGTTTCTGTAACAGTCGTTTCACTTATCTGGGTCCCCCACTGGTCTCATGGTCCACAGCACTGGTCACATGGACACCCCACAAGACAATCATGCTTATGTGCTGGATATCTCCTTACCTTGAAATTGCCCCATTCCTTGCCTCTCTGTCAAAATACCCCACATCCTTTAAAATTCAAGTCAAAATTCATCTCCCTGGAAGAAGTTCTCAATACAGCCAGTCCGTCTCAAATGAGCCACAAATGCTTCCCCAAGCTAATGAAAAGGCATTCTTCTATCCAAAGTCTGTGTCACTCCCCCAGTCTGTCATCAAAGATGAATGCACTTGTTTTTTGTTTTTTGTTTTTTTAATAATTAATCAGTATTTTTATTATAGTTTTGTGGGGTACAGTTAAGGGTTAGGTGTACAATTACGTTTCATTCA
>NW_007257525.1:502907-532849 GCF_000164805.1 Carlito syrichta | reverse complement strand
TTCAAGTCTGATGGATTCTGTGACTGGTAGAGCTTAGGTTCAAAATCTTTTTTTTTGTTGTTAAATAATTTTAAATTTGTAATGCAGCTTGTATTTACATATATCCTTTTTTTCAAAGACAGCAAATAATTTATCTACATGAAAATCAGATTGGCATCCACTTTTACTGACTGTCGAAAATTCTGAAAAAATATTTAAGGGAAAACATTTAAAAGGTTTAACTGCTGTAAAGTTTCTTAAAATTTGCGTGATTGTATTCTAGAAAAATGAAAAATGAATCTAATATAAAGTTAAGGCATTATGTGTAAGAAATAGCGGCCCTGACCAGGCTCAGTGGCTCAGCCTGTGGATTGCCTGAGCCCACAGGTTTGAGACCAGCCCGGGCAACTTGGCAAGACCTTGTTTCTACAATAAATTAAAAAAAAAATCAGCCAGGCGTGGTAGCGCATGCCTGTAGTTCCAGCTACTTGGAAGTCTGTGGCACAAGTATCACCGAAGCCCAGCAGGTCGCCATGTGTATGGCACTGCACTCCAGTCTGGGCGAGAGAGTGAGACTCCGGCTCAAAAAAGAAAAAGAAAAAAAGAAAAAAAGAAATCGTCGTCCTGGTTCAGTAGTAGTGCAATTAAAGGAAATCGTACATTCATAGCTATGTAGCAGGCCTGGAATATCATTGCAAGAAAATTAGCACAGCAATTCCTGTGATAAGTGCATTTGACACTAAAGTGAGTGCTATCACCATTTGTATTATGAAGAACGTAGGAAGACTGAAAATTATGATGAAGACTTATGTCTTTTCCGTTTGCAAGACATTAGGAATGCATCAAAATCCAAAAAAGCTATGCAAAAGAGTTATGGTTCAAATGTGACAAAAAGTGAACTGACACATGACTTAGAATAACCATGTGAATAAAAAGAGAGATCCTATTGGTTTAAACTTTCTCTTTTGTGTTTGTTTTATTAAGACAAAATTTATCCACAATGAGAGTGTAAGTCTTTCAACCATAACCTTCAATCTAAGATTGTTTTAGCTGTTCTAAGTTCTTTGCATTTTCATATAAATTTTAGAGGCAGCTTGTCAATTCCTATAAAAAACCTACTGGGTTTTTATGGGGAATGTGTTGAATCTATAGATCAATCTGACGAGAACTGACATCTTGACAATACTGAATCTTCCAACCCTTGAAAAAGATGGATCTCTCCGTTCATTTTTATCTTTTAAATTTCTCTCAGCAATGTGACACAGCTTTTAGTATAGCAGTATTAAACATCTTTTATTACATTTATGTCCAAGTATTTTATGCTAGTGTAAATACTATTATTCTTAAATTTATTTCTTTAATTGTTCATTGCTTGTTTTAGAAATGAAATTCTTCTTATTTTTTTTTTTTTTTGGTATATTATTCCTGCCTTCTATGAGCACCAAATTTGACTACTAGTTCTAGTAGTTATCTTGTAAATTCCTTATGCTTTTCTACATACACAATGATATCATCTGAAAAGAAGAGCAATTTTACTTCTTATTTTCCAATCTGTCTGACTCATATATCTTTCTCTCTTTTTTTTAGTGTACTAGCTAGGGTCTTCAGAATAATATTGAAGATAATTGCAAGGACAAATATCCTTGCCCTTCTGATTTGAGGTGAAAAGTGTTTAGCTTTTTGCTATTAAGTGTGTTAGCTGTGTTTTTCATGACTTTGTTAATATTTTTTAGTATTTCCATTTCACACTTAGTTTTCAACTTTTTTGTAGTTTCCCATTCATCGATGAATATTTTCCATCTATTTGTCTAGCTACTTTAGCACATTATTTATTGTTTTTTATTTTTATTTTTTAAGTTGGAGTCTCACTCTGTCACCCAGGCAGAGTGTAGTGGCACGCTTGTGGTCACCGCAGCCTCAATCTGCTGGTTTCAGGCAATCTTTCCACCTCAGCCTTCCAAGTAGCTGGAACTACAGGTGCGTGCTACCACACTCAGCTAATTTTTTTGGGGATTTATTATAGAGATGAGGTCTTGTTAAGTTGCCCAGACTGGTCTCCAACCCCTGAGCTCAGGTAATCCTTTCATTTTGTCCTCCCAAAGTGCTGAGATTACAGGCTTGAGTGACTGCATTGGTCGGGCTGCTTATTGTTATTTTAAAGACCCCATTTGATCATTACAACATCCGAAATATTTGCTGCATCTATTTCTGTTGACATTCTTCCTCTCTTTACATAGCTTTTTTGAAATGCTTTACTTTTTTTTTTTATTAAGTTCTGGATGTTATGTATAAAGGGACAGTAGAGACCGGGGTAAATAGTATTGATGTCATAAATAGACATGTCTTTTTTTGTCAGTCATTAATGTGGATCGTTGAGTCAATCTAGTCTGCAACTGAACTTTGTGCTTTATTGTTGCTGTGGTACCTTCAACGAGTTACAGATGTCCAATTCCTCCATATTGTAAGCCATCCCGTGTCTAGTGTGTGTCTTGCAATAAGTTTCCCTCAGTTTTTCCATTCCGCCCTCCGATTTAGCAGGTCCAGAAATGCCTATGTCATAGAGGGTGTCACCATCCATGTAAAGTGGGGTATGGCAATTCACTGGTGCTGCTTGCTACTGAGTGTGAGTTTCATTCCAGAGACAGAGAAATTTCCTTAGATCTTCTCTATTCTTTTTCTTAGGCAGCCTTCGTTTACCTAAATTTCAGGATTGGGATTTCTTTGAATTCCTGTCCTTTCTCCTGTCTGCTTTCACTTTGGGAGACAGATTCTGACTGTTTCAGTGGGCAGTCTTGGGAAGAAATACACTTTTTGATTTTTACCAGTGTTAGCAAACCTTAACTATCTATTAGGGCAGGATCTTGGGTGCATGGGGATTTTTTTTTTTTAGTTGGGATCTCGCTCTGTTGCCTAGGCTGAAGTGCAGTGGCATAATCATGGCCACCCCAGCATGAATTTACTGGGCCCAGAGATCCTTCCACCTCAGCCTTCCAAGTAGCCGGAACTAAAGGTGCACGCTACCAAGCCCGGCTAATTTTTTTCTTTTCTTTTTTTTATTGTAGAGACCAGGTCTCGCCAAATTGCCCGGGCTGGTCTCGAATCCACAGGCTTAGGCAATCCACTTGTCTTGGCGTTCCAAAGTGCTGGGATTACAGGCTGAGCCACCGAGCCCACCTGGATAGGGATCTTATGCCCCTCCTCTTCTGGTAGGCTTTTGCTGCTAGGCTTCCCATAAAGACAGTGGACCTTTGCCTGGAACTGGGAAAAGAGAGTTTCTCATTCACTCTCCAGTGGTACATATCTTTTCTTTCTACCCCCTTTCCCCGAGGAAGGAAGTCTTTCTGGGACTTAGGGGCAAGATGCTTTTCTATTTCTCTTCCGATGGCTCACGTCTTTGCATGAGAGAAGGACCCAGAAGATGGATGACATTTCGTATCTGTGCACCACTAAGGGGGCTCTCTGAGGCTCCACCCTACCCTCATCTTTCCTGGGAGCACCCTTTGGAGACCCATGGAAAAGAGCCTGCAAGTAGATGAGGCCCCTCTATCTCGGGCCCCTAAGGATTTTAGCAATTATGATAGTCTGCAACTAGCCTTTAAGAATTTATTAAATTTTCGGCTTTCTTATTATCTGCTTTTTGGACTAGCTGCTCATGTGCTTTGGTGTATCTTAGAGGACCCTCTAGTCCTTTAAAATTCAAAAGTTGCATTGAGACCTCAGTTCTCTGATGGGCTCAAAGATATGATTCTGTGGGCTGTCTGGCATGGTTGCAATGAAAATTACAGTTCTCTTGTAATTTTCTCTTTTAAAAAAATTAATTAATTATTTTTATTAAATTTTATTTTATTATAGAGATATGGGGTATAAGTAAGGATTAACTACTCAAGTAGGCTGCATGCAGGCGAAGTTTAGGCCTCCACCTGGCCCTTACTTCCTTGGTATAAGACCAGGTATCCTTTGTGTTATGTGTTCCCCAGCCCTTCCTTCCCTGGCAGTGCCCAGCAACTGCTGATCCGTTCCTTGTGCTAATGGGATTAATGTTCAGGTCCCACTTATGAATGAGAACATGTGGTAATTTAGGTTTTTGTTTCTATGATAGATCACAAAGTATGATGGTTTACAACTCCATCCAATTTGCTGCGAAGCTCAAGATTTTGTTCTTCTTCATGGCTGCATAATGGTTCCATTGTGTATATGTACCACATTTTCTTTGTCCAGTCCACTTTTGATGGGCAGTAGAGTGAGTTCCATGTTTTTGCTAATGAAAGTAGGCCCCTATCTATCACCATATACAAAATCATCTCAAAATTCATCAAAGACCTAAACGTAAAACCTCAAACTATAAGAATCCCAGAAGAAAATGCAGGAAACACCCTTATGCACATTGAAGTAGGCAACCAATTCTTGACCAAGCTCCCAAAAGCAAATGCCATAAAAGATAATATAGACAAGTGGGACCTCATCAAACTGAAAAGCTTTTGCATAGCAAAAGAAGCAATTAGGAGAGTAAAGCGAAAACCCACAGAGTGGGAGAAAATATTTACAAATTATGCATCTGACAAAGGCCTAACATTCAATATCTACAAGGAAGCAAAGTGAAAGAAAAAATAAACAACTCCATTAGAAAGTGGACAAAAGACATGAACAGACACATCTCAAAAGATGACACACAAGCAGCCAACAGACACATGAAAAAATGCTCAGCCTCACTAATCATCAGAGAAATGCAAATCAAAACTACAATCAGATACCACCTAACTCCAGTAAGGATGGCTATCATTATTAAGTCAAAAAACAGCAGATGTTGACATGGGTGCGGTGAAAAGCGAATGCTTCTACACTGTTTGTGGGAGTGCAAACTAGTTCAACCTCTGGGGAAAGCAGTTTGGTGATTCCTGAAAGAATCAAAAAATTGACCTTCCATAGGATCCAGCGATCCTTTTCCTGGCAAAATACCCGGAGGAACATAAACCATACCAAAAAGACACCTGCACACCCATGTTTCTTGTCTCTTGTAATTTTCTACATTCAAAGTTGAAGTGGCACCTCCATTTTGCTAATTTTTAAGGTAATTCTTGCTATGATTAAGTTGAAATCTACTGTCTTGCTATTTATTTTCAATCTGTCCCATCAGTACTTTAAGAGATAAGAATATATGATCAATAACAAGGAAAAAGAAGTTTATAAAAATGGACCTATACATGACAGATATTAGAATCAGTAAATAAAACCTTCTAAATAACTTATGATTACATTTACAGATTTAAAGTAATGCATTCACATAATGAAGAAAGATGACAAATTTCAGTAGAAAAACAGGAACTATAAAAAAATAGAAATTTTGGAATTGAAAATACAATATCTGAAATAAAAACCTTACTGATGGGGTCCTCAGAAGGCCAGCCTATAGAAGAAAATTTCAGTGACCTTGAAGATAAAACAATAGAACTTGCAGCACAGAGAGAAAAATACTGAAAATTAAGGTGAAATGAATGAAGATAAAGTGAGACAGCATTAAGTAGAATAAAATATGTAAACCTTTATCTTAGAAGGAGAGAAAACAGACTATACAGAAAAATATTTAAGATCATGACTTAAAAGCTCGCAAATTTAAAGAAAAATAACAACCCTAAGCACCATAAACAGAAAAAAGCCACGAGTAGGTACATTTATATAGTGAAATATCAGAAAACCAAAGATAACAAGAAAATTTTAATAGCAGCCAAAGGGGGACAAAAGCCATATTTCTTATAGGAGATCATGCTAAAACTACCACTGACTTCTTATCCAGAAACAGTGCAAGCTAAAAAGCCATGAAGTGGCTTTTCCCACCCTGAAAGGGAAAACAAACGCCAACTTCGTCTTCTGTATGCGTCAAAGTTATTTCTTTTCAAGTGGAAAGTAAAGGCATTTTCAAATATATAAAAGCTGAGAGAGTTTGTCACCAGAGGCTTATAAGGAAGGAAATGCTAAAAGAAGCTCTTCAGGCAGAAGGAAAATAATATCAGAGGGTACTGAGACCTGTGTGGATAGGGGCGGAGCAAACAGAACACTAAATATGTGGGTACACACACATGAATGTTCATGTGTCTTTTTTTTTCTTTTTTTTTGAGAAAGCAGGATTTATCGAGAGAACAGAGAAACTCTCACAGTGGGAGGAAACCCAAAGGGGTTGCCCCATGTGTCTTGATGTATTTAAAAGATAAATGACTATATACGGCAGTAAAATAGTAACAATGCCGCAGGTTCGAGACCCGCCTGGGCAACTTGATGAGACCTCATTTCTACAATAAATCAAAAAATCAGCCGGGCGTGGTAGCACATGCCTGAAATTCCGGCTACTCGGAAGGCTGAGGCGGAAGGATCGCCGGAGCCCAGCAGGTCGAGGCTGCGGTGACCGGGAGCGGCCACTGCATTCCAGTCTGGGCGACAGAGTGAGACTCCAACTAAAAAAAAAAAAAAAAAAATAACAATGTAGTATTGGGGTTTCTAACTTAAGGAGAAGTAAAAGATCTGGCAATAATGGTGTAAAGTGGGGTATGGCAATTCACTGTGTCAAGGTTATCACATTGTACCCGAGGTGGTATTGTTTTAATCCATGATAGGATGTGTTTAATTTAAGGGTGCATATTATAACCCTAGAGAAACCTCTAAATCGTTATGCAAAATATCCTGGTGAAAAAAATTCAACAAAGAAGATAAAACAAAAACGTAAAAAAAAAAAAATGGAGACAGAAGATGAGCAAATAGATCATTTTTGTTGACTTTGACATAGGACAACAAACCCCTTTCGGTAGATCTAACAACAGAGTCATGTAAACATTTTAATGACAATTGTGTCTTACTTTCCACCTGTCAGTCTCTAGGAAAATCACTTCAATGCTCGGGGCTTCAGTTTCCTCAGCAGAAGAACAAGTGGTTAAGCTACATGATTTCTAAGAGTCCAGTGATTCTTCATCTCTCTAGCTTTCAGCCTTTTTGCCCTCTAACGCAGATGGTTATCTGAGCAGAATTTCAACCTGTCCTTTCCTCGGTGGGCAGCAGAGAGTCTGGTGTTACCCTTGTTGTCTGCATGCAATTAGATTTATGTAGGTCTAAGAAAATAGGGATGTTTGAGGTCTAATTGGCAGCCTCAGATTGATGAGAATCTGCTTTCACATGACTTAATGGTGTCCCTAATTGAGCCACAGAGTGCAGAAATGATAGTCTCACTTTTCTGAGAGCATCTTATGATCTCAGTAGCATTTGTGGCTTCCTGAATAATTAAACTGGGATGAGGATAAAATTTCTTACTGTGTAGCCCATAAGTCCTCTGTTGTTACCATTCTGTGGCAACAAAGTAGATTATACTTCCTTTTTGTACCTTCACCCTCTCCCTCCATCATAAGTCCCTGTCAACTTGCTGGAAATTAGCCCCTCCCCAAATTTGGTAATTTCTGCAAGTCACTGTGCATCCTGCAACATATTTCTCAAATAAGTTGAAACTTATCAACATGCTGCTTCTGAAGCTTATAATATAGCTGATCTTTTGGTTATCTCATTCTCTCTCTCTCTCTCTCTCTCCATCCCCCACCCCCACCTCCTCTCTCCTCTCTCTCTCTGTCATGCAGAGGGTACAATGCTATTCCTAATTCCCCTCAGCATAACTGAGATCATGACTGTGATTTTTAACAAGGCTTTGCTGAAGGCCTGGGTCAACAGAAATATGATTCAGAGGTGCTAAAAATGGACCCTAAAGTTGCAGATGAAAATCTGACATCAAAGTTCTTTAGCAGGTCTGCTTTCTGCTTAGCTTCATGCCTGTTTCCACCTGGAAGGGAAACACTTACCTCTGTACTTGGGAATACTATAAGAATTTCCATTTCTTGGAGTCCAGCTCTGTGTCTTTTCTAAGCCTTTCGCATTTTTTTCTACAATATTAATCTATTACCAGGATTATTTTTTTGGTTCATAATATTATTTGTGTTTACACTGTGGATCAATTATTATCTAGACTTAACTATAGTTTTTGCTGTCTTTTTGTTACACTTTTTAAAACCCAAATTATCCTCTTTTTAAATGACTTTTTTGATGTTTTTATTTTTGATCAAGTATATCCTATATATTTCTTTTAGGGATGATCTGTGAGTGATCAACTTTTGGAGTCTACAGAAATCTGAAATTGTCTTTATTATTTCTTCTTACTTGTTGAGTAGTTCAACTGTGTATGAGAGCCTCACCTCACAATTTTTCTCAAGAAATAATACAGTTCCTCCATTGCTTTCTTGCATTCAGTGTTACCAATTAGATAGCTCACGATAGTCTGTTTCTTTTTTATTCTTAGTGGATAATTTGTCTGTTTGATTTCCCAGTCTGGGGTAAGTTTTCAGTACTTTTTAAATTTTGGAGGTTTTGAAAGGTTGTTACTGTTTATCTAATTGTAGAATGTGAATATTTTTTTCTAATTGTCTGACATATTTTGAATAAAAATTCTTTCTAGCTCTGACAAATTTTCTTCGAGAAGATATCTAATTATTTCTTCTCCAACATGTCTATTCTTCTCTTTTGAATTATTTTTAGGTTGACCCTGGGAATTCTAGATAGCTCTTCCATGTCATTTAACTTTTCTCAGTTATCCAACTCATTAACCCAGTCTTCAGTTGTGTCTACGATATAATTCAGCCCAACTGCACATTTTTCTTTTTCTTTTTTTATCTATATTTTCTTAAGGTTGAAAGTCATATTTTCAGTTTCCAAGATCTCTAGTTATTTCTTTTCATGGGTTTGATTGTTCTCCCAAATACAAAATTACACTTATTAAAAATCTTATTCTACCTGCTATATTAACTGTTCTCCTTAGTTCTAGTTCTTCAGATTGTTGAATTAGTTGACTCTGTTTCACAGTGAACTATATTAGTCAGTATTCTCCAGAGAAACAAAGCAAATAGGACACACACACACACACACACACACACACACACACACACACACAGATTCATTATATGGAATTATGGAATTGATTCACATCATTATGGAGGCTGAGAAGCCCTATAATCTTCTGTCTGCAAGCTGGAGACCGAGGGATGCTGGTGGGTTAGTTCAGTCTGAGTCCAAAGTTCTGAGAACCAGGAGCACTGATGGTGTAAGTCCCAGCTCAAGGGCAGGAGAAGACTAATAGATTAATGTCCTAGCTAATGCAGTCAGGCAGAGAGAGAATGCAACCTCCCTCCTCCGTTTTGTTCTCTTTGGGATCTCAAAAGATTGGATATGCCCACCCAATTTGAGAAGACATTATTTAGTCCACATGTTCAAATGCAATCTCTTCTAGAAATACCATCATAGACAAACCCAGAGAGAATGCTTAGCCAGCTATCTGGGCATCCCATGGTCTAGTCAGGAGGACAAGTGAAACTAACTATCACATTAGCACCTCTTTGTACATCCAAGAATTGAATTTTAATTGCAGAACATTATTTATAGTGATTGTTGGGAAGGGCAAGAGAGCATTCTAGGTAGAGTATATTAGTGACCTGGTTTTCTAACGCAGGGACTTGTGTTTCCATTATGCATTGCGAGTACTATCCAGGGATTCCACCCAAGTTTTTGCTGCTGTTTTGGTGGATGCATCAACACCTTTGTTTGCCAGCTGGTCAGCACAAGCCCAGGGCACAGCATGGAGTGTTCTGCCTGTTACTTTTGGCTTATAGAACTTCTGACTCCAATTGCATCTAGCTACACACTTGCATCTAATATGTGTTTTTGGCTATAGTTTTCTCATCCTATGTCTGGTTTCTATTTTCCCCAAATTTCACAGAATTTCTTCTTCACCATTGGCACTCTTTCTTGTTTCCTTGTATTACAGATTTCTTATTTTTGTAGGTACACATTTTATCCTATGTCTAAGAATTTTGGATGTGGAGGGAATGGGGTATATGTGTTCAATGTAGTTCGCCATGTTACTCTTCTGCTCAGATCGCTCTGATGGTTTTTTATCTCCTCTACAGTAAAATCTCAAGTCCTATTTGCAGCTTGTTTTCCCTCATAATTTGTCCTCAAGCTACCTTTCTGGCCTCATTTTCTACCAATCCTCCCCTTGTTCATTCTGTTCCAGTTTTCTTGACCTTGACCTTGTTGCTGGTTCACAAAAACACCAAGCTATGCTTCCGAGTAATGCTTTCATTGAGCACCTGCTCTCTGTCTGGAGTTCTATTTACCCAGAGTGCTTGAGTTGTTCAGATTTCTGACAGCTCCTTCCTCAAAGGTCATTTTAGCAGACAGGACTGCCCTGACTGTTTATAACATAGCACTCCTTTCCCCCAATACCATCACTCTCTGTCCTTCTTACCCTGCTTTATATTTCCTTATAAACTTTATTGCCTTCTGTCATATTATACACATTATGATTATTCTTCGGTTCGCTCCATTAGAATGACAGTGCCAAGAGAGTTGGTTATTTGCCACTTTTGTTCACTGCTGTGACCAACACCTCACGAGGGCCTTTCCTAAAGCAGGTGCTCAATACCTATTACTGAAAGAATAAATAAAACCATTTCGATCCAATTCCCATGACTCACTGGCTAAGTAACCATCAATTATCTTTCTCCTGCTCCTTTCCATGGAGTGAAGGTTAATGACCACAATAACTTGGCTTACTCTGATCTAAGCATCTCTTCATTTAGGATGCTCTGGTTTGTGAACTAACTCAGGTGCAGGAATTTGGGTGTGGCTACGACTCCTTACCATGATAATTCAGGCTAGGCCTCTGATCAATGGACCTAAGGTTCTTTTGGCTTTATTGACCAAGTAAGGCTTTGATCTATTTCAGTTTCAAGGGTCTTTAAATCAATCAACCGTGGCTAAAGATTTCTTTGAGCCAATTTTGTAATTACCTGATTTAGCACTTCTATTATTTTGGTAGCCATAACAGTGGTTCTCTACTTGTCTCCATGATTAAATGTTTCTACTCAATTTCTGTTTCTCTGTGATCCCATTATCTCCATTAGAATTAGGGATCCAAGTTCAATGACAGAGTCTCCTGTCTTCACTCCCGACCCTGAAACTGACTTTTCCTTGCCAAGATATTTTTAATATCTTGGTAAAGGAATGCTCTCTGGACCATTCTGGGGGACAATTCTAGCAGAGTGTGTGCTGATCATCCGTGATAAATCCACTAAAACATGCCTCTCTTCCTAAGTATTGAGATAGTTTCTGGCATTTCACCTTTGTTTAGTCGGGGCCACTATTGTCTTCTGGGCTTCGGTGATACTTCTGCCACAGACTTCCAAGTAGCTGGAACTACAGGCATGCGCTACCACGCCTGGCTGATTTTTTTTTTAATTTATTGTAGAAACAAGGTCTTGCCAAGTTGCCCGGGCTGGTCTCAAACCTGTGGGCTCAGGCAATCCACAGGCTGAGCCACTGAGCCTGGTCAGGGCCGCTATTTCTTACACATAATGCCTTAACTTTATATTAGATTCATTTTTCATTTTTCTAGAATACAATCACGCAAATTTTAAGAAACTTTACAGCAGTTAAACCTTTTAAATGTTTTCCCTTAAATATTTTTTCAGAATTTTCGACAGTCAGTAAAAGTGGATGCCAATCTGATTTTCATGTAGATAAATTATTTGCTGTCTTTGAAAAAAAGGATATATGTAAATACAAGCTGCATTACAAATTTAAAATTATTTAACAACAAAAAAAACAGATTTTGAAACCTAAGCTCTACCAGTCACAGAATCCATCAGACTTGAAGGTCCTCCAAATGTAGACCTTTTATTCCATAACATTTATTTGTTTATTTCAACAGTAGCATTAAAGACCTATTACATCTCTGAAACTATTTGAAGAACTTTGGCTACAAGAGTAAAGTAAAAAGTCAAAAAGTCCTGCCCTTCCTGTCCCCAAATTTTTATTCTAGTGGAGAGAGACAATAAACCATAAATACAATTATAAAGTAAGTAATAAAATGTATAAACATATAAAATAAGTAAATACAGAGTATTAGAGGTTGATAAATGCTATCAGGGAATACTAGGCAAAATACAGACGACTGAGAGTATAAAATCGCTGCAATGGAAGGAGTTGGAATTGCAAATAGAGAAAGTAGGATGACCCATTAAAAGGTAATATTTGAGCAGACTTGAGAAAGATAAGTAACACCTCTAAGGGAGGAGCTTACCAGGTAGAATGAAGAACTATTGCAAATGCCTTAAAGAACAATGTACTTGGCACATTTGCGAAACAGCTTAGAGACCAGAATGGCACAAAGGGAATGTGTAAGAGGGAAAATAACATGAGATATTACACCTGAAATGTGGGGGAAACAAATCATGTAAGGTCTATAAATCTTGAAAAGTTTTGAGAATAAGAGTGATATGATCTGGATTATGTTACTAAAGAACCAATCTAATTGGTCAATTAATTACAGAAATCCATGTTTTATATATATTTGTATATCATATGATATTTTATATACTTATATATTTACATATAACATATATATTATACACACACTTCTATCTTTTGGGTAAAAAGATATTTCTAGTTTTTTATTTCCTTGTCTTTCAGAGTAACATTCCCTATTTAATATAAATGAAAAGATCTCTGTCCTTAACAGATATTTAGTGACTATCCACTAGGTGTGTGGGCACTATTCGTGATGCTGAAAATGCCGAAAAAACCAAGTTCTGAAAAGTTTGCTTCTCTCACAGAGAAAATTAAGAAATAATAAATCCATAAATAAACAATAACATAATAATAGTGTAGGGAAAAGAAAAAGGGGCAGATAAGGTAGAGAGTGACTTGATGGCTATTTTACATGGGATAGTGACTCTGCAGAAACAGAAATTAAGCTAAGACCTAACAATCAAGGCTTCAAAGAGCATCCTGAGCAGAGAGTATTGCTCACTCAAAGACCTTAAGGCATCCCAGCACTTTGGGAGGCTGAGGCAGGCAGATTGCTTGAGCCCAGGAGTTCAAGACCAAGCTGGGCAACATAGCAAAACCTCAGTTCTACAAAAAAAATTAGCCAGGTGTGGTGGCATGCACCTGTAGTCCCAGCTACTTGGGAAACTGAGGCGAAAGGATCGCCTGAGCCCAGGAGCTCAAGACTGCCATGAGATGTGATGATCATTATCATGGCACTGAACTCCAACCTGGGTGACAGAGTGAGACCCCAACTCAAAAAAAAAAAATCTTAAAACAAGAAAAATAAGCTTATTCTGGCCAAATAACTCAAAAATTGCAGTGTGCTATACCACAAAGGCTACGAGGAAACTAAAGACTTGGCAATATAAAAGTTGCCAGCCCAGGTGGTGGTTTGAACAAAGATGATAGTAACAGACATGGTGTGAATTGATCGAGTTCAGATTAAGATGGCAAAACTGAGAAACAGAAGTCTAAGGCTTTTATATTGTCTTATAGTCATACATACCTTTTAAAAGTCTTTTATATGTCTTGCTGAAAAGATGATGGCTTTTAAACCTATGGAATCTTTATGCTTTTATTTAGTAAACATCTTTCTCGAAGGTATCACTTGGACTTCCGTGTAGTTGCCTTTTATGAGTGCTCAAAGCTCACTAGAAAAACTCCAGATCCAGCAGGGTTTTCAAGTAAAGTATCACCTTTTTTTCTTGCCTTTGAAACTGGGACATTATGCCCTAGGTTTGTGTGCCAGGTCAGAGGCATCAAATGCAAAAATGTAAAGGTAAGTCCAGCCTAATGAAAGGAGAACAGGATAAAGGTAGAACACAACAAAGACTCAATTTATCCAGTAGCCCTAAAAAATAAGTGACTTTGTGTTAGTGATCTTTCCAGCATAATTGAAGTAGACAAGCAAAACTTCTCAATTAAAGCATCCCTATTTAGGTTCGATTTATTAACTGTCGTGTTTAACAGAGCATGGATTTTTGAGTCAAACTGATGTAAATATGAATGCTAGCTCTTCTTTGTGTGTCCATGAGCAAAACATTTGATTTCTCTAAACCTCCATTTCCACACTTACAAAGAAAATAATATATCTACCTTATGCATTTGTTGTGGGAATTAAATAAGTTAATCTGTTAAGAACCTGTATGTAAAATATCAATACCCTATGATGGCCAATGACTATTTTTTCATTCTTCTTTGGAGTAAAAAGGACACGGTCATTTGGCTAGAATATTATGATGGAGAAATCTTCTTTAACAGTGGTGTAGGCTAAAGTAAACAACAAAGGAAATACCACTCCCCCACTATTCTTTGGTTAGAAAATTCATACTTGCTACAATCAGGATATTTATGCTCTCCCAAAATTCATATATTGAAATCTTAGCCCCCATGTATTAGGGGATGGGGCCTTTTGGACGGTGATTAGGCCATAAGGGTGAAGCTCTCATGAATGGGATTAGTGCCCCTCTAAAAGAGACCGCAGAGAGCTAGCTACCCTCCTTCGCCATGGGAGGACACAACAAGAAAGTGTCATCTATGAGCCAGGAAATGTCCCCCAGCAAATACCAAATCTGCCAGTGTCTTGATCTTCGATTTCCCAGCCTTAGAACAGTGAGAAATAATTATCTGTTGTTTATAAGCTATCCAGTTTATGATATGTTTTATAATAGCCCTAATGGACAACGTCCTAATAAAAATAATGATTGGTCTCATTTATTCTCAATCCTGGAGGTTGTTGATAATTACCTGTTAATGATTTCAAGAAATAAGATCACCTCCCAGACAGAAGAGATGCTGGGTTTGAGATAAAGCAAGCATAAAATATTGATATGATCAATGGAATAGACTAATTGATCATAGAAGCAACTGGGTTAGGGAAGCAACAAGGGAGAAGAATGATAGTTACACTGAATATCCTGAATACAAGGCATAAAGACCCCAGAACTGTGCTCTATAATTTTGATTCTTCCACGAATCCTTAAGAAAGATGCTATTTACCATCTTAAAGATGAAGAAACCATTGCACATCCAAGTCTGTCTGACTTCCACTACATCAAAACAAAAGAAATAGCCATCCTGGGCAGTTCCACAGAAGAACAAACAGCAGTCTCAAGGATGGGTTTGAATTAAAAATTGCAAACGAATGTAGACTAAATAATTATTTTGTGTGAGCTTCTCTTTTGTTTTTCATTACATGGTCCTTCTATTGCATATTATATAATCCAGCCAGTACTGTTATTTCCTGGCCTCTGTCCTGACCTCCATCATTTGGGGTCACGGAGCCACAATAGCCCTGGTCTTCCTCAATGGGGAGACCCTCAGTACACACAAAATAATTATTTAGTCTACATTCATTTGCAATTTTTAATTCAAATCCATCCTTGAGACTGCTGTTTGTTCTTTTCTGGAGCTGCCCAGGATGGCTATTTCTTTTATTTTGATGTAGTGGAAGTCAGACCGACTTGGATGTGCAATGGTTTCTCCATCTGGAACATCACTTTCTCATTTTCCCCATACCCAGCCTGGTCCAGGCTTATGAACTTGGCATTCTTACTCCAAATCCTTTCCTTCCTGGCCTTCCCCATGTGACTATTCAACTCTGATTTACAAACCAATAGCCCAACAGAGAGGCAGCTTCTCATAAAATGCAGACAGAAGGCAACTTTTCCAAAGGAAATTCTCAGTGAATTGTAATTCAAAGACCCCAGGAAAGCCAGGGATGTTTTCTCTTTGTCAAAATCTTTAATCACTGATTAATGACATTCTAGGAGATGAAGTCACATTGTGACTTCTGAAATACTGCTATGTTTTTAGTGTGAACCATGTGGAGACCCCATCTCCCTCCTAAGACATATTACTGCCCAATCTTCTTTCTGCCAAAAGCAAGATTCATTTTCCAGGAAACCACACTTATTATTATTATCTCTTGCTCATTTTTAAATTACCCAGGGCTTATCTAGAGGAAATTTAATTGGTGAAAGGCATCTGTGTGCCTCTTTAGACTCACAGATCACAGCTTTATCAAACAAGTGCTGTTGATCAATATCATATTAAAGAAGGAAAAGGGGGAAAGAAAACAGGAATTTAGTGCTTTTAATAATTTCTACAGATAATTTGATTCAAAATCGTTATTTATTTTAGAGAAGACATTACTAATAACACTGCCTCCTTCCCTAATCAGAGCTTATATTTAAATCACCACTTTTAATTTTCCAGTGCTTTCATACCCATTATGTGATTTTATGTTCATAGCCATAAAATAGGAAGGAAAGTAATCTTATCCTTATTTTATAGATCAAAAAAAGTGAGACAAGGGACACTATGGGTTGTCCCTAAATTCACATGGCTAGTTATTGGCAAAGCCAAGCAGAATAATTTATTATAATTTCAGGAGTCATTTTCTTTCTTAGATAACTTATTATTCCTATCATTTTTATTTCTATTTCTTTAAAAGGACACCAGTCCAGCATTTATTCAACAAATATTGTTAAGCACCTATTGTTTGACAGATGAGGAATTAGGAGTCAGAGATATACTGCTAAAGACAGATATTTCTCTACTCCCATGAAGCACACTTTCTAGTGGAGAAAGAAAAAAAGAAATAAAGAAACCAGAAAAAAATAAGATAGTCCTAAATGCTCTGACAAAAGTGATATGTTGGCAAATGAATAGGGACTGTTTCAGACTAGATGGTCAGTGTACCAGCATCCTCGCAGACCCCCAGGTTTACAGCCTCAAGTCCTTCCTACCCTAATCAATCACATCCTATCTGTGTTCCGGATGTATCTGCATATTGATAATTCCTGGAGGCCTTCTGTCAGACCAGACTCATACCAGAACCTCTGACTCAGACCAGAGCCTCTATCAGACAAACTCTTCAAACTCACTGATCTTTCTGCTTCCAGTCTCTCTCTTCCAGGACACCTTGTCTATTTCTGGTGATCGGTGCAAAATCCATGTTGAATGCGGGGGGGGGGGAAAGATTTCATCCCCACATTCAAGATTCCATCCAGCCAGGCTCGGTGGCTCAGCCTGTAATCCTGCGGCTTGGGAGGCTGAGGTGAGTGGATTGCCTGAGCCCGCAGGTTCGAGACCCGCCTGGGCAACTTGGGGAGACCTCATCTCTACAAATCAAAAAATTAGCCAGGTGTGGTGGCGCGCACCTGTAGTTCCAGCTGCTTGGAAGGCTGAGGAAGAAAGATCGCCGGAGCCCAGCGGGTGGAGGCTGCAGGAGCCGGGAGTGGCCACTGCACTCCAGTCTGGGCAACAGAGTGGGACTCCAACTCAAAAAAAAAAAAAAGATTCCATCCCATCTAATGCAAACTTCCAACTCTCTTTTATTCCAAGCAAGTAAAACCACTCACCATTCTTGATATTAAGCTTGCACTGACTATGTCTACACCATTTTCCCTCTTACTCCTTCTGTAGGAGATGCCCATCCTCCCCTAGCCTGCTTCTAACGCCTACTTCTTTTCTGGAGCGAGCTCCACAGACACTTGCTTCATGAATGAATGAATAAATGTTTAAAGAAATGAAGGCAATCTGGGTATCTTTCCTGCCTGCTCTCGACATTCACTCAGCCTTTCACCAATTAGCAGTGCTTGTGCCCTTTGCCTCTCTAATTGAGGATGACTTTCCCTGCTTCTCCACTGGCACCTGCGCTAATTTGGTTCCTTAATGCTCTTATGAGCCTCAGCCTGTCAGTTGTAAATCTCTGTTCCTCTGCCTTCCTGCCCCAAAGCAAAAACCACTGACCCAGTAATCATCTGCCAGCTGATGGCACCTGCCCTCCAAAGGTAGGCTGAGTTCAGAACGTTCCTGGTAGTGCTTTGGGATTGCCATAAAACCCGAAAAGATATCTATATTCATGTCCTTTCGGGGCTTCCTGTGGTACTTTCTTTCCTCGTAAGTTTCAGCAAAAATTCTTTGAAAAGCACATGAGTGAAGGGAACAGGGGAGCATGATGCATAGTTTGTGTAAGAAATCAATGGCTACTAAAAATATCCTATATGAAATGCCCTGAATGAAACATCTCTAGTTTCAGGAGAAGCCTTTGGGGAGCTCATGGGGTTTTCACTGTGGTGTCACATGGGAATAGTTCCCAAAGTGGAAAAGTATTTTTCTTTCAGGCAATGACTTTGTTTAAATCATGTGCTGAAGCTAACATTTAGGTCTTCCCTCTTACAGAATTCTGCTAAGATCTATGAGGGGGACCCAAAAGAAACCGGAATTTGTTGATTAAAATATTGTATATTTATCCTTATATGTTTAAAGTTCAGTCCAAGTACTCTTCAAAGTACTCTCCGTTTGATGCAATACACCTCTCTGGATGCTTTTTCCACTGCTCAAAAACAGTTTCTGAACTCGTCAATTTTGATGTCTTTTAGAGCCTCTGCCGTTTTTATTTTCACATTTTCCATGCTGGCAAACCATTTCCTTTTGAGGATATTTTTCATCCAGGAAAACCAAAAAACAAAAATGCTACTTGGAGTGAGATCAGGTGAAGAGGAAGGGTGGGGCATGGGGATCATGCTGTTTCTGGTCAAAACTACTGAACACTCAGTGCGGTGTGGGCAGGTGAGCTTGTAAATCACCCATCATGAAATGGGCAAACTCATTGAAAGAATCTCCAAAAAATAATTCACAATGTGAACGCAGCCTTTCACAACAATGCTAGCTGGTACCCTGATGCCAATGGGTTCCTAGAACACTTTTCCTACTGGGGGAAGCCTGTTATAAATGGGTCCACCCTCCAAAAGATAATTTTGAGCTTTGGGGGGGTCCCCTCACATATATAATGCTGATTTCATGTAACCATTGATGAGGGAAGACTTAAGAGGAAAATTTTAGTGCCAAGACAGCTGGAAAAAAAAAAAAAACCACTGATACTTCAGGGGTTATAGGTGGCTGCAAAAGGTCGCCAGATTCTGATAACTCACGGGAAAAAAGGAGAGAAAACTTTTGTGACAAACATATGGATCTAGGGAGTTTTTAGAGTCAGGCTGATCACTCTCCTGCTTTTCATAGTGGGAAGGAGTTGTTAATTGGTATAACTACGGATTTACTGGATCCACGTTTCCACCTACAAGTCCTGCCATTCCCTAATTAACTCTCTCTTTAAGCCTCCTTGGTGGCTCTTTCAAAACTGTCTACTCTAGTGAAATCATCTAACCAGCTCATCTATTCTCTTCACTCTCAGTACCTGTCTTCCACTTCACTAAGAAAATAGGAGCCATTGGGTAGGCATGCCCTCACCTGTGTGTGGTCAGTCACAACATCCATTCTGACCCTTTTCTTCCCATTCTTTTTATAATACATGAGTTGCCCTGTTCTCTGTCTAAAGCACACTCCTCTGCCTTTCATCCATGTTTCATTCCTCGTCTGGAGAATGTGCTTCATCAAACATCCTTAAACCTCTCCTTCTATTGGCTACTTCCTTTCAAAAACATAGGGAAATTATACTCAGCTCTCATACCTACTGGAAAAATAAATCTTAAAACTTTTCAATCCTCTCTCTTCCCAGCCAAGCTTCTTGAAAGACCTGCCTAAACTCACCTTTTCATTTTCTCCTTCCATTCACTCCTTATCTCACTGAGATCCGCTTTCTCTTCCACTATCCCATCTAAACTGCTGATGCTGAGGGTTGCCCTGGGTCTGATTCTCTTTTTGTCCTGTATATGCTCCTTGAATGACCTCAAAGCAATCTCGTTGCTTCAATTACCACCCACTTTGATGGCGTGCAAGCCTGTGCATCTCTAATGCAGACCTTTCTAAGCTCCTGATCGGTGTATCTGTTTACTTCCTGGATGTGCCACTACCACATGTACAAAACTAAACTCAGCAACGCTTCTCGCCCCCACTCCAATTTCCCATCCAACTGACTGTTTCGTCACTCTTCTCATTAAACAGCACTATACTCACCCTTATTGCCCAAGTAGTAACGCTGGGAATCATTTTTGCCTTCTACCCTCCTCTTTTACTAATTCCACTGCCCTCTACTATGACCAAGACTTATTGATTCAGTCCTTGAGTTGATGGATAATCTATCCAACACAGTATAATACCCCAAGCAGGATCTGCTGTAGGTATTAAGCACACCAATACTTCTGCAAGAAAATGTAAGAACATACACCATAGGTGGGGTAGATAAAGATCTACAAAACAGACCTGCACAGCCAGAAGTGCTAAGGAATGTTTTTCAGTCTAAAGGCAGATGATAAGATTGGAAATATAGATCCTCACACACACACAAAAAGCACAACATAAATTTTAAATATCTGATGAAATAGAAAAGACCATTTTCCTGTTCATTGTTTTAAATGCATATAACTCCTTAAAGCAAGATGTTAATAGCATCTTGTTGGCTTAACATATGTAGATTTAATACATATAACGACATTAGCATAAAGGGCATGGCAAAGAAGAGAAATTGCAAGGGTTGTGTATTATATAGGAATGGTACAAAATTAACTCTAAGTAGACTATGAAAAACTAACAAATGTATTTTAATCCCTAAAGCAACCACTCACAATTATATAATGCAAATAAGAATAGTTTAAAAGTCCATGGGTAATATCAAATTACATTTTGGAGATCAGTAGTAAGTATAGCAATCACTTATTAAGTGCTTTCTGTATCATCTCATTTAATCTCAAAAGACCCTATGAAATTGACACTATTGTTCTTCTCATTTTACAAATGAGTAAAATAAGACTCCAAGAAATAAAGTAATTTTTCCAGATTTATAACAGGATTAGTCCCAAAGCTGCCAGACTACAGTATAAGGTCTTTTTTTCATTGACAAGCAAAATTACATATATTTGTCATGTACAGTATAAGATTTTAAAATATAAGTATATGCTCTTTTATAAAATAAATTAAAATTTCCATTTATTTTTAAAAGAATGGTAATAGAAAAATAATAAGAGAAAAAGAAAAAGTCACACAAATGCTGATACACAGATCTTTTAAACAAAAAACAAATCAAGCATATTCTTCTATAGATCATTTTTCCACCTAGCAGTTCTTGAAGTCTTTACTCTTTTTAATGTCTGCATCCTATCCTATTGTATGTATGTAACAAGATACATGATAAAAGGCTAGTGTTGAAAGAAAATTAAGTTGTTTCCAGTTTTTGTTGTTGTCATGCAATGCAGCAATTAACACCTTTGTTGTCCATTGCAAATATGTATGTACAATCAATTCATAACAGTGGAATTGCTGGGTCAAAGTGTTGGTACCCGTTTATATTTTGATAGATATTGCTGAATGGCCATCATTGACTTCATCAGCTCTTATTTCCAAAAATAGTTTATAAGAGTATGTACAGCCTATAATCTGAATTACTATTCAATTCCTTTTAGTAACATTGAAAATTTGTTTCTAGTACATTTTGATTTACAAAAAGGGTTTCATTTTTTTTTTAATGTGGTCAAAGCTATCGATCTTTTCCTTTTAATTTCCTTTACTATGTTTAGGCAAACAACATTCTTCTCTATCCTGGTAAAAAAAAATAATATTCACCTATATTTCCTTATTATATTTTTATGGTTTCACCTTTTACATTGATCTGTAATCCACACTGGTGTATTCAGTGTAAGTTTAATGTGAGTCAGTAGAGTTTGTTGAGGAATCAGTTTTTGCTATCACACACTTTGAAAAGTGTATTTCTTCACTTTTGTTTTGCATTTTTTGTTTAGTATTTTTAATACATTAATGATAATTTTCATTAATATTCATAATTCATAATTAGTATTAATATTAGTAATTTGGTGCAGAGTTCTGGCTCCAATAAGGGGAGAAACAGTAGACGAAGAACAATATCCCAATGGAAAACAAAGCTTTATTCATAGCTGAGACAAGCAATCCACATTCCACCCTATGACACGCAGAGCTTTTCTGGTGAGCTGCCCTGAGTCATGCGGCACAACTAAAGGACTTCACAAGGAGTTTCACTTCTTTCTTTTGTCTAAAATAACCAAACTGCAGATTGAATCCCTTTACCCAATCCGCCTATGGATAAGAACTCTGAGCCTGCCGTGAGCCACCAAGCCCCATGCTCTGCCACTGTAGGTGCTGGAAGTGGAGCCCAGATGCCAGTCGTTGAGACTCAATAACCTCGCATCCCTAGTAGTACACAACTGTTGCATCATGAATTCTGTAAGCCATTAAATGCTACCATTTTGGCTGTCATTCGTCTCCACCAATAAGCAGCATAGCATAGTAAAATTTCCAGTGCATTTATGGCAATGCAGCAGGTTACCAGGACTCAGAGGAGAGAATAGAAGTAATAGCTGTTCCTAGCAGTTATTGTCCCCAGAAGAAAATAGCAGAAGCAGAAGCAGCGTCAGGTGAGGTCCTGAATGTGCTACAACGTCTCATAAAGGGCCACAGTAATGCATGGTCTAATATGAAACCATATTCCCTGACAAGAGATTGCTGTGCCCATGTGGGAAGGTAAAAACAGAGTTGGGCAGGGGTGCATCCCCAAAACAGTGAGAATTTCAAAAGAATTTGCAGCTGTAGACAGCAGACATCACAAACAGCCCTTCAGAACTGTGCAGAAATCCTCAAGGGACACCCCGAATTAGGTGGAAGAATAGCGATTTTGCAAGGCTGTTTTGCATAAGCAGCTGGGAGAAATGGTTAATAATATCTGCCTTAACCCTGTTCAGGTGACCCTGTGAGTAGGACTCAAATCCTAGGAAGGTTCCTGTTTACATATGTTTAACACAATCCTTCACAAGTGATCACAGAACATTTGTTTTTCTTTTTTTCAAAATATATATTAACATCTGTGGGAAAATGTTTTCATATATAACCTTTTAAGGAATTCTGCTATGGAACTTGACTTTCAACTATTATGTTTCCAGTTTGAAACACCTTTATTTAGCCGGGCTCGGTGGCTCAGCCTGTAATCCCGCGCCTTTGGGAGGCTGAGGTGAGTGGATTGCCTGAGCCCACGGGTTCGATCCCCGCCTGAACAACTTGGCGAGACCTCATCTCTACAATAAATCAAAACATCAGCCGGGTGTGGTAGCGCATGCCTGTAATTCCGGCTACTCAGAAGGCTGAGGCGGAAGGACCGCCGGAGCCCAGCAGGTCGAGGCTGTGGTGGCTGGGAGCGGCCACTGCACTCCAGTCTGGGAGACAGAGTGAGACTCCAACTCAAAAAAAAAAAGAAACACCTTTATTTACGCACAAGAGCTCTAGCATAAGCACTTGCTCAGAAACTATCAGTGAACACGACATATGTAGATAGGCCCGAGCCCTATCCCATTGGTGCATTGCCCCTGAATGACACTTTCTTTCACAGTCTCGTCTTTTTAGTACATCTTGTTTTCCAGGGAGTACTTAGGAGACACACAGCAACTGCACTGTGGACCCAGACAAACTTCAGTTCTAAAGAAAATCTTTCCTCGTCCCAAACTGGGATTCCTGCTACACTGATAATAAGAATTGGGCAATTGGCTGCAACTCTCTTTTCTTGTTGGTTCCAGGAAGTCCAGACCCAAATTTTTAGCCCAAATATAATATCTAAGCTTGTAGGGTTCACACGTATGTTCTTTTTAAATATGATCATGACTTTCTATTTTGTATGCATATTTTCTTGGTGTTGTTTTCCTATTTCTTTGCATGGTCTTTTGCTGTGTTATGGCATGTGTTTATTGTAGTTCTGTTGAAACATTTATAGACCTGTAGTCAGAGGTCCCCAGGACTAGAGGACTTCTTACAGTCTATTCATTGCATTCATTCATCTATTTGTTTGTTCATCTCTTCATTTCAAATAAATTCAGTCCCTTCTCACCTGTTAAAAACTTTGCTTAAGTTAATGAAATGGGTTGTTACAAATGCCTACTTCTCTACGTGTAATCAGAAATGACTTAAAAGGAAAGGTAGGTCAGGCTCGGTGGCTCAGCCTGTCATCCCAGCACTTTAGGAGGCCAAGACGAATGGATTGCCAGAGCCTGCGAGTTCGAGCCCAGCCTGGGCAACTTAGCAAAATCTCGTCCCTATAAAAAATGAAAAATAATGAATTAATAAGTAAATAAATAAGAAAAAGGAAATTGTATTTTTAGAAAGGAAAAGTAAAATAATAATGAATGTATACTACAGTGCTGGGGATTTCACATGCCACTCCTCTCAGAAAGACTAACACTCACACACAAAAAAGTTAAAGAATATTGTCAATGGAAGTGAAGAAATGCATGGAAGAGACCTTCCCAAAGGAGATAAGTCCTCCATCCAGTAGTTTTCTTAACCTTTTAAATCCTCACGCAAAAGCCAGATTATTTGAGTATGTTTGGGATTCTTTTATTAACTAGAATATTTTCTTCCTTCTTTTCTCTACTCCAGAAAAGTAATTACATCGTGCAGCTCGTGGATCACACTTGTGCACATGATGGGAAATGAGTACAAATAACAGCTTTGCCAAATTAGCAGAGTGTATGTATGCAAAGAAATTCACAAATTACAGCGATTATTCTGAACATCTGACTCCAGAGGGAATCACATCCAAGTAATAGAAATTGTTGAAAATCAAAATCCAGGAGCAAATCCTGTTGACCGCAGCATACACACTGCATCTTCCTGAACTCCATCAAGTTGCTACCACCTTATTCAATGACCGTGAACACTTGTCTGGACGACGCAATAGCTTCATAATTGAATTCCCTTCTTCCCTGTGTTCCTCAGAATCCATTCTCCAGAGAAAACTCAGAATGGATTTTCCAACGTCAATTACATCACATCACGCTCCTGCTGAAAACTCTCCAGTGACTTCCTACTGCACTTAAACTAAAACCAGATTCAATCATCACCTATATTGTCCCTTAAAGGCAAGGTCCTACCTACTTCTCTGACCACACCTCGTAATTTTCTCTCTGTGTGACTGTGTTCCTCAAACTAAATAACAATAGCAAGCAGTTGTCAAGACTCACAGAATTGTATATTTAAAACACAGAATTGTATATTTTAAAGGGTTAATATTTCTGCATCTAAATTATACTTAAATTCAAAAAAATTTTTTTTAAATAAAAAGGATTGGTATCCCTATGAATACCAATCAACAACTGGAATTTTTAATTTTTAAAAGGTATTTAAAATAATAAGAAAAATTAAAAGATCCTACGGCATCAACTGCTAGTTACAACCCCACATTTATTGTTCTTCTTTTTTTCCTTAGTAAGAGAACTCTAATTTTCTTCCAGGTGATTATATATCCAGCTGGAAAACTCCACCTTCCAGCCTCTATTTGAGGAAAAGTTTATCGATTTGATGTAAACCAGAATTGTTGGACAGGAACTTCTAAAATCTCTTTTTATTTGTCTACACTTCCTCTTTCTCTTTCCAGCCACTTGGAATCAGACACTATAGCAGAGGTTCCAGAAACCATTTGGGAACCGTGAAAGAAAGTAATAGAGAATACAAAGGTTTCAAACTTGGCATTTCGATTCATTGAAATATCAGAAATTACCTACCTCTGGGTTCTTATATTTAAGGGGTTGAGCTCTAATATGTTTGAGACACTGAAGAGAATGTCTTTTTTAAGGAGCTAGGCAATTTCCAGCTAATATAAATACCTAAGGACAGTTGACCATTGAAAAATTTGGGTCTGAGCGCGGATTTTCTTCCACCTCTGCCATCCTTGTGACAACAAGACCAATCTCTCTTCTTCCTCTTCCTTCTCAGCCTTCTCAAGGTGAAAGTGATGAGGATAGAGAGCTTTATGATGAACTATTTCCACGTAATGAGTAGTAAATATAGTTTCTCTTTCTGGTGATTTTTTAAACAACATTTCTTTTCTCTAGCTTCATTTATTATAAGAATACATAGCCGGGCTCGGTGGCTCAGCCTGTAGTCCCGCGCCTTTGGGAGGCTGAGGTGAGTGGATTGCCTGAGCCCGCGGGTTCGAGACCCGCCTGGGCAGTGAGACCTCATCTCTACAATAAATCAAAAAATCAGCCTGGCGTGGTAGTGCACGCCTGTAATTCCGGCTACTCGGAAGGCTGAGGCGGAAGGATCGCCGGAGCACAGCAGGTCGAGGCTGTGGTGGCCGGGAGCGGCCACTGCACTCCAGTCTGGGCGACAGAGTGAGACTCCAACTCAAAAAATAAATAAATAAATAAAAGAATACAGTATATAATACATATAACATACAAAGTATGTGTTAATTCGTTATCAGTAGGACTCTGGTCAACAGTCAGCTACTATATTTAAGTTTGGGGGGAGTTCAAATTATATGCTTATCTTCAACGATGCAGGTAGTTGGCATTCCAACCCTTGTGTTATTCGAGGGTCAACTGTATACATCTAACAAAGTATATACAAAATATTTATGGAGAAGATTACAGAATTAATAAATGTAAGAAAACTTAACTGAATGGGGAGAGATAACAGAATTAAAAATGACAACAATTGAGATTATAACTACTGAAATTTATAAATTCAATACTCTTCCAATCAAAATTCCGATAAGATTTTTGCAAAATTCACTTAGCAAGAAATTTAAATTTATGTAAAAGAATGAGGTCGAAAAGAGCCAACAATATTAAAGAAAAATTATAGTGACAGAACTTAACTAACTCAATATGAAATCTTAATAAAAAGTTATAGCAATTGACAGACAAATATATCAGCAAATCAGAGTAAAGAGCCTTGAAACTGAATTTTGTTTAATATAGTGGTATTACCTGGTGCTGGAATAAGTGATTACCCATGTGGAAAACGAGATTAGAGCTCCTTCTTCATACCATAAGTAAAAACAAATTACAGATTTATTAGAAATCTATATATGAAGAAACATATTTTAAAACTTCTATAGGAAAATAAATTGATGTTCTTTGAATAGGAAAGAATTTCTTAGCTATGTCACAAAAACAGAGGAAACATTTAACTGAAATGCTAAAATTAAAATTAAAGACATGATCACAAGCACCACAAGCAACATGTAAATATTTGCAACTAATCAAAACAGCCTGGTAGTGGTACAAGAACAGGCACATAGACCAATGGAAATGGAACAGGATACAGATTCTGGAAGCAAAGCCTCAATTTCTCAACCAACTCATCTTTGACAAAACCTCCAACAACAACCACTGGGGAGAAGAGAACCTATTCAGTAAATGGTGCTGGGAAAACTGGCTGACCACAGGCAGAAGATTGAAACAGGACCCCTACCTATCACCATACACAAAAATTAACTCTAAGTGGATCAAAGACCTAAAGGTAAAGCCTCAAACTATAAGAATCTTAGAAAATGCAGGAGACACCCTTATGGAAATTGGAACTGGCAACCAATTCCTATTCAGAACCCTAAATGCCAATACCTCAAGAAATAAGACATACAAGTGGGACTTCATCAAACTAACAAGCTTCTGCAAAGCAAAAGAAACCATCAAGAGAACAGGGAGACAGCCCATGTTGACAAAATGGGAATGGGAAAAAATATTTGCCAACTGTATATCTGACAAAGGCCTAACATCTAGGATCTACAAGAAACTCAAACGCACCGAAGGGAAAAAAACAAACAGCCCCTTTAAAAAGTAGGCAAAAGACATGAAAAGACACTTCTCAGAAGAAGATATACAGGCAGCCAACAGACACATGAAAAAGTGCTCAGCCTCATTCATCATCAGAAAAATGCAAATCAAAACCACATTGAGATACCACCTAACTCCAGTAAGTATGGCCATTAATTAAACAATGAACAACAGATACTGGCACAGATGCAAAGAAAAAAGAACGCTTCTCCACTGCTGATGGGAATGCAAACTACTGCAACTTCTTTGGAAGACAGTGCGGCGATTTCTGAAAGAACTAGAAATTGGCCTTCCATATGACCCAGCAATTCCCCTATTGGGATATACCCGGAGGAAGTCAAATCATTCCACAAAAAAGATACCTGCACACGTATGTTTGTTGCAGCTCTATTCACAATAGCAAAAACATGGAACCAACCATGTTGCCCATTGAAGCTGGACTGTATTTAAAAATATGGTACCTATACACAAGGGAATATTATGCAGCCATAAAGAAGGACAAACATATGGATTTCGCAGCAACTTGAATGGATTGAGAGTCAAGCATACTCAGTGATCTATCACAGAAACAAAGAACAGATTACCATATGTTCTCACTCATAAGCAGAACTTGAACAATTATAATACTATAAGACAGGGGAATTGGCAGTAGTGGGAAACTGTCAGGGGCGGGAGGGTGGGATTGGCAGTTGAGGGAAACTGCTAGTGGAGGGAGGGTATACCTCATCAACAAGGGTACCTGCATAATCAACGTTTATATACCTAACCCTGAATTGTATCCCACATCTTTATAAAAAAAATAAAATAAAAATATATTTGCAACACATGTAGGTGAGTCTTCAATAATATTCAATTATTTAGAGCACCGTGAACTTACAGATGTTTATTTTATTTTATAAATTATAATCCATTTTTATCATTATGTTATTGCTCCAATTGTCCCAGATTTTGCCAATGGAGGCTTCTCCAAACTGTCTTCTAGTCTTTTAACATTGTTGAGCATTTTCTTACTTTCTTGCACTTGGTGACAGTCTTTCAAAATGGTATTTAGAAACTTATACCTATGTGAAAGATGTAATAGCATCACTTCTAACAAGAAAATGCAGAAGCAACCTAACCATCCTTTGATTGATACAAAACAACACATAAAAGATAGGCACTAGATCTGCTAGCATCAACCTAAGTTAATCACACACTGTGAAGTTGAATAAAAAGCTAGTTGCAGAATTATTCAATCAAGAGCCACAAAATGATAGTGTATATGGTTTACTAGTACATGCCTATGTGTGACAAAGAGAATACAGTCTCTACCAAGGCAGCTGTCCTGGCACTCAGAGTTAGGCCTTGGTGTTTTCCTATCAATTGTAGGTAACTTCACAGACCACCAACACCAGACAAGATCATTCTGTGACCATGGTAGGTCAACACAGAAATACAACCACGCCATAGTTATATCTACCAAAAATAGCCAGGCACAGGAGTTCATGCCTATAATCCCAGCACTTTGGGAGGCGGAGGCAAGAGGATTGCCTGAGTCCAGGGGTTCAAGACCAGCCTGAGCAACTGGGCGAGACTGCGTCTCTACAATACATCAGAAAATTAGCTGGGCGTGGAGGCACACACCTGTGGTTCCAGCTACTTGGAAGGCAGAGACAGAAAGATCACCTGAGCCCAGCAGGTTGAGGCTGCAGTGGCTGTGAGCATGCCACCACACACCAGCCTGGGCAACAGAGAGACTCCTTCACACACATACACAAAAGATATTTATAACAATGTTATATATATGGACACTGTTCATATTTTTGGTATATATATTTTTTGGTATATTTACATATATATACTAAAAATATGAACACTCTCCATATAATGAAAGTGGCCAAATACCCTACTAGTCTGGCTAATATGAGAGGCTACTGTTTCTTTTTTCTTTTTTTTTGAGTTGGAGTCTCACTCTTGTCGCCCAGGCTGGAGTGCAGTGGCACACTTACAGCCACCACAACCTCAACCTGCTGGGCTTAGGCGACCCTTCTGTCTCAACCTTCCAGGCTACTGCTTCTTAAACCATTACAACTTTATTGTCGCTCTAGGCTTGAGATTTGTTTAGATATCCTACCATAGCATTACCCCCACTTCCTGACAGCATGCAATACAGAGTAAGACCCTGCTTCCTTAAACACTTCCAAGAATCACCTTCCACAAGTCTAAATCCTATGCTAAGTCCTCTCTTGAGACATCTCACACTGCATCTCCATGGTTTGCATTCACCTACAGGTGTGTTTCTGGTGGTCTTTAGAGAGGGCATTGACTATGGCTAAAGTATCTTCAAAATGCATAGAAATGATGCACCTATACTTTTTTTTTTTTTTTGGCACATAATAGAGGCCCAGGAAATGTGTGTCCAAAAAATTAATGAGTTATTATGTTTTTGTTTTGTTTTGTTTTGTTTTGTTTTGCTTTGTTTTTTTGAGTTGGAGTCTCACTCTGTCGCCCAGACTGGAGTGCAGTGACCGCTCC
>NW_007257525.1:448191-502799 GCF_000164805.1 Carlito syrichta | reverse complement strand
CTCAGGCAATCCACTTACCTCAGCCTCCCAAAGCACGGGATTACAGGCTGAGCCACCGAGACCAGCTGAGTTATTATGTTTTAAAATCATCAATTTCATGGCTGGGCACAGTGGCTCAAGCCTGTAATCCAGCGCTTAGGGAGGCCGAGGCGAGAGGATTGCCTGAGTCCAGGGGTTTGAGACCAGCCTGGGCAACTTGGTGAGACCTTGTCTCTAAGATAGATAGATAGATAGATAGATAGATAGATAGATAGACAGACAGACAGACAGACAGATAGAAAAAATTAGCCGGGCGTGGTAGCACGTGCCTGTAGTTCCAGCTCCTTGGAAGGCTGAGGCGGAAGGATCACCGGAGCCCAGCAGGTAAACATTGGGGTGACTGTGAGCGTGCCATTGCACTCCAGCCTGGGCGATGGAGTAAGATGCCAACTCAAAAAAAAAAAAATTATCAATTTCAAATGAATGACTTCAAAAACTCTTCTTGAAATCTACGGTTTATTCCAAGTCATCATTTTCAAGTCTCCCTGTTTCTTTCTTTGTTGCCTTTCGAGTAGCCTCAACTAATCTCAAAGCTTCAGTAGTGCAAGGAAAATCTCTTCCCTGCAAACACAAGCTTTCACATGACTGCTCTCTCTTCCCCGCAGCCTTATCTTGATGCATTAAGCATTTGAAACTTTAAGTAATTTTCAGGCAGCTGTAATTGAAGAGATATTATAGCTGTTGAAGTTGTGCCAGTTACCACATTACCGTAGCCGTAACTCAGGCGAACCACAGACAAGAACAACTTCATGGCAAGGGGCGTGTCGTTCACTATTTTAAGTCAATTGCTTCCTTTATTATTCCAAGCCAGCCATTGCTATGAGTAGGAGGAAAAAAACATTTCTCATAAAGGACCACAAACTCAAACTAAAATAAATGAAACCCAAAAACGCAATGATTTTTTCCCTGATTAATGAAACTCGTCCTTTAAAAGGAGCCTGAATCTAGTGTCATCTAAGATCCAGGGGTGTGGGCTTTCAGTGAAAGACTATAGAGGTCAAATGGAGAAGACCTGAGACCACGTTCCTGTCCTGACTGTTATCAAAACTGTGACCTTGGATTATTCCGTAACTTCACAAACACTTATTTTCTTCAAGTGGCAAATATTATCATCTACCTTAGAAGGATGTTAGAGGAATAAATGAGAAAAGGTAATGTCAACATTTTTCAAATACTGCGGCATACTCTGCAAATAAGATAACACATTTATTACTAAGAACTTATCAAAGAAATAACGGAAAACTAGGAAGCAGGGGAAATCATAGGATGAAAGGTGAACTCATAGCTCTATATGTTTAGAGCATCCACTTCTTCTGTGGCAAAGCACTTTCCCCTCAGTTTTCTATATTTCTCTAGGATGATCAGTAGGGGGGAAGTGGTGACATTTTAGATCATGGACCTATACGATGCAAAATGCCCAAAAGACACCTCACTGGGTTAACAAGTCTACATTCAGAATTCAACCAGGTTCTCAATGCTGTTCTATGTTCCTACTGCTACATTTTTTTCTTTTCTTTTCTTTTCTTTTCAGCTTAAGTAATAAAAATGTGTTGTGGATTTCTGGGTTGGTGGTTATCTCCTCCCAACCTTGAGGGAGGGAAAACACTGTAGAAAATAACTAAGAAATCATACACTGTCCCAACACCTCTGGTCCATACAGGGGGGAGGAAAATAATCCCAGAAAGAGGGCTGATCTTCAGTCTTCCTTAATTCAAGAGAGGTCAGGAGGATGGACGCGGGAGACCATCGCCTAATACTGAGGTAAGTTGGGGCTGTCCTGGACCTACTGGCTTCTCAAAAACTGGAAGAAAAGCAGGTCCACTTCTTCTCTGAGGGTAGAGTTCTTCATTACCCGATTTCTTTCTTACTCTTGATAAGGCTGCCATTTCCCCGGGATAAAAATTCATTCTGCAGGTTCAGCACAAGGTTGTCAGCAGTAGATAGATATGCTTCTGTGATGTAATGATTGTCTTGGAGATGTTCTGGGCTGTCCAGATCTTGTGAAGTTTGATGTCACCAGGGTTCTTTCTCAGTGCTTCTCCAAGGTGAGCAGGGTAGGGTTAAGATTCATGCACGGGAAGGGCTTAATGCCCAGCTCCATCCCTACCACTCCCTGGCTCCACTCCTTTCCTGGGCTGTCAGATCCAAGGTCATACTCAGGTGGCTTCTGACCAGTGGTATTTGGGCTTCGCCTATGGACTTAACTGTAGGCTGCTGCCAAGAACTTGGGGCCCCAGCAAAAATGAAGGCAAGGCCAACAGCTGTTGATCTGACATCTCAACTAATTTCTCCACTCTCCTTTATTACTATATTAAACCTTTTCCACTCTCTTCTACCAAGCCACCCCCCCCAAATATCTTCTTGAGTCTCAGTAGACAATTGTCGCCTCCAACCTCGAAGGGAAATTTGAAGCTGCCAGAGAGACACTCTCAACTTTCCACCACCTGCTTTTCAACCTATAACCTATCTGCGTCCGTTCCCCTCTCCTCAACTCCAATGAAAGCCAACCACCTTCTTCTGAGGTAAGGTCAGATCTCTATGTTTTGTAGCCTATTTCCTCAAGAATCACATTCTATCAACGATCTCCTCTCTCTTCTGTGCCGAAGTCATCATTGCTGCTTGATTCCTACATGGTCATTCAAATATGCCCAATTTAATTTTAAAAATCTGCATCCTTTTCAATTACAGCCCTATATCTTCTGATCTTTGCTTAGCCACATTTTTAATTAGTTGTCTCTGTTCATTGTCTCTGTTTTTTCATTTCTTACTCCTTCCACAACTCACTGAAACCTTGCGTCTGTCCTCAACAGTCCACCAAACTACTGAGCCAAGGTCACCGATAGCCTCTAATAGATACACTTTGGACCTCAGTTTATCTAACCTCCCAGAAGTGCTCTGTGAAGTTAACTCCTTTGTTCACATTTCTGGGCAGTCTCTACGTTTCTGAGCAATCTTTTAGCTTATCCTCTCCTGTCTCACATTTCAAAGTTGGAGTTTCCCCAAGATTCAGTCCTGAACTGCCTCTCCTCTATTTTTTCTTCTACACAAAATCAGCTGCTTTCCTGTGTCCATTCTCCATCCACGTGTTGACCAGTTGTGAATATGCATCTCCAGATCACACCTGTGGATCTGACTTGAGATCTCCACTGGGGTATCTGATACAGGTTGGAGTCTACAGAAGCATGCTCTGAAATGGAGTTTGGGGTGTGAGGCATTTCCTAAAGATCAATCCTGTGAAGAGAAGGAAGAGGAATGAGGAAGAATTGAACTTCATGCAGTTTCCCCTTGGTCACTTAAACAGGGGTCTCTGGAGCGAGCAGTGCCCACCAGGGTAAGCCTGATATGAGCTGCTCCAGGAAGCAAAAATGCATAACAAAAACAAAAATCTCTGTAATGTCCGTTAACCATGCTTGTCAGGGTCATACAAAGTTTTCTTCCCATAGGTCAATGGTGGCAGAAAATGATAAATGTGAATGAAAGGAGAAGCTAGCAGTTCTGAGATATTTTATTTATTATATGTTTCTGAGAAAATATAAAAACCCTCAGGAGAAATAGTCCATTTAGACAGATAGGCTTCTGTTTTGTTTTTTTGTTTGTTTTTTCCAAGTATTTGATAGCTCATATTATTGATAGCATCTAGGTATTAAGGAATATCTGCTGTCACAAATATACTTAGTGTTTCTTAAAGTTCTAATCAATTCAGTAACTCAAGTAACAAAAATGAGAACTATACAGTTTTCAAAAGTATCACTGGAAGATGATATAATTATCCTTTTAGATTTAGCGTAATCCCATTTAAACACCATAGGAGGTATACAAAGACTTTAAAAAAAAAAAAAAAACCTGAGCACGTCGTTCTCAAGGTCATCTGACAGACCAGACAGATGAAAAAGTAGAAGTAATGTGTGGGAATAAGTACGGTTTATCAGATATTAAAAGGTATTATAAAACCACATACATTAAAATAATGTGATACTGGTATAAGGATAGACAGATATAGCTTAAACAATATAAGGTCAAGACATAGATTTCACTGCCCATTATATTAAGCACAGCATAACGGTAGAAAAACAAGTCAGTGGAGAAAAGAAATTTCCATTCATTCCCATTAACATTTCTGAGCAGCTTCTTTGTGTCTGACACTGTGCTAAGTTCAAAAGATATAACTCTGAATATGATAAATCCTATGATCTCAAGAAGTTTAAAGTCTTTGTGGGAGACTGACAAGTAAAGATAAACTTAGAAAATAGAAATCACATGGCATCATTACAGAAAGACACAGAAGGATTCAGCTCAGTCTCAAGGGTTAAGTATGGTTTCTTTGCAGAAGGGATATCTAGGTTGGATTCTGAAAGATGAGCAGGAAGAAAGCAGGGGAAGAGATTGTGGAGGGCATTTGACATGAACAAGCAGAAGGCATCAAGGCCTGGAGTCCAGGGAGTCCGTGGCAACTTGAAGCGTTCAGTCTGGTTCATGCGGGTGTTGGGGAGAGGGTGGACAGAGTGAGGAACCGTAGGGTGAAAAACCCAGGAGAGGCTACAGTTAGTTTTCTTTTGCTTCCTAAGGAGATCTTAAAGAAGACCTGGAGACTGATAGATACAGTAAAAAGCGCCAGAAAATGTGATGATAATTTCTAGGATTCCAACTGGATCACTGGGAGAAAGGTGATAAAGAGGAGTGTGTTTGCAGAGGCAGACGGAGGTGGTGAATTAACTTAAGTAAGTAAGTTAAGCAGTTGACTAATATTTGCGTCTGTTTTTCAATAAACATTCATGGTTAACTACTTGAAAAAAATGTACTGAAGTCTTACTTCACAACAAATCTTTAAAAATGGATTCCTGATGAATTCGAAAACAAAAGAAAAAATCCTAGAAAATGCAGACTATACATTACAACACTTCTTAGTTTGCGATGATAACCTGTTAAATGACCCTTGTATTTTTCTTTATATACTTGCCAAATTTTTTAGAGAACGTGTAGCACTTCTAACTTCAGAGAAAATCGAAGTAACGAAAAACGTTCACAGTTTGCTATTAATAACAAGTCAGCTCACTGGTATCTGAATACAGTGACGCGGCTTCCAAACTGCTGTCAAAGTATGAAGGACTCACCTTAATATTATGAGGTAGAAGTCTGGATTCTCTGGAGACGGATCCACTTATACATTCTGTAAATATGTACTGTGTACAAGACTCTCTAGATGCTGGTGAGGTGGCAAAAACCCTCCAAGGTCCCTGCTCTTTGGGCTTGCATATCAGATCAGAGGTATATTTTTGTAATAGAATGGAAAAATGAGTTGAACTGATGGGTTATGATAATATGCAAGCTCAAATCTCAGAGCTGGTAGGAGACTAGGAATTTATTTTATTTTACAGACAAGGCAACAGAGACTCAGGTTGAAGGGCTTCTTCTTCAAGGCAGGACCAGAATTCAAGTTTCTTCTTTCCTTGTTTTACATTCTTTCAACATAAATATATAGCCTCTTCATGGCATACCTCTATGCCTTCCCTGCCTGGGCTCCAACCACAGTCATGTAAGAGTTCTTTCCTATTTTGGACATAATTAACTTGTTCCCACCACAGGACATTTGCACTTGTCTCCTATGCTCCAAGGTCTTCCCATGGCTGGTTCCGTTTAGTCTTTCAGGTCCCGGCTCACCTGTCAACTTTTTGAGAAGTCCTATTCTAAGGCAGTCCCTCTATCCCTCTCTGTCACATCCTCAGTTTTATTTTTAATAGCATTTATCACCATGTGACATTTTTCATTTCCGTGTTATTGACTGTCTCTCCCCACTAGCTTTCAAGTTCATCCATTTTATCTATCTATATATTCCTAGTACCTCCAGCAGTGCCTGGCACAGAGGAGAGACTTGACAGATATATTTGTGAGGTGAAAGCATGGATCAAACAAATTGCATCGCCTAAGGGCTCTACAGTCAGGGAAAGATAAAATCATTGAGCTTGGTGCTGGTCAAAAAAGGTTCCACTGAAGTATTGAAACCTAAGCTTAGCCTTGAGAAATGGATAAAATGTGAACTTTCGGTCATGTAATAGGATCCTGAACAACTGGGAAACATGACCAATACAGAAAGAAGAATTAGATACGGTCCGAAAGCACGATGGGAAATCACACTAAGGTTAGCAGAGACCAAAGAGAGCGCCATCGAGCTCAGAGGTGGCCATGCCCTGATTACCACTGGTCTCAAGGCCACTCCTGCTGGAGCGTGCTCTCATCTGCCAAGGTCACGTACAAGGTATCAGTGGCAGTCATGTGATGACACCTCTTTATCCAGAAGGAACCCCCAAGTCCTCGGACCATCTCATCAGGCTAGGATCTGCAGCTGATGGCCACCACACCAGGATGGATCCCGGTAGGGCAGAGAGATACAGGAGTCAAGAAATAAGTTCAAGACCCAGCCCAGGCAAATTGGCGACACCTCGTCTCTACAATAAATCAAAAAATTAGCCAGGCATGGTAGCGTGCCTGTAGTTCTGGCTTCTTGGAAGACTGAGGTGGAAGGATCGCTGGAGCCCAGCAGATCGAGGCTGCAGTGGCCGGGAGCGTGCCACGGCATTCCAGGTTGGGCGACAGAGTGAGAATCCAACTCAAAAAAAAGAAAGAAAAAAGGGAAATGAATGCGAGGAGATAGGACCATGTTGGGAAACACACAAAGGAGAAGTGTCAGACCCACAAGCCATGAAAGGGAAGAAGCAGTGTCCTGGGTCCCCTGAATTTACAGCAGTGTAACTCCCACGAGACAGTGCCACCCACCCATTCCCTGCCCACTCAGGATCATCTGTTTATCCTTGAAGCCCCAGCCCCCGAGTTTGGAGGAAAGGAAGCAGCAATACACATTAGCAAATTGAGGAGGAAATAAATTTTTAAAGCCGCAGTTTCTCCATATTAATTAAACTGGAAGTTAGATGCAAGTCTCTCCCTAAATTGCCAGTTTATCTTCTTCCAACAGCGCTTAATGACTACAATTGGCACATTAAGAAGGCAAGGCAACCAGCATGCATACATTCCTATATTTTTCCACGGTCAGTAAATTTCAGGAGCTGGATAAAACTCAGTCTCTTCTCAGAAAGCTGGGGGGTGGGTTTTTAAGAAACTATGAACCTTTCTCTTGCCAGATTGCTCTTGCTAGGACTTCCAGTGTGCTGTTGAATAAGAGTGGTGGAAGTGGACATCCCTGTCTTTGTCCTGTTCTGAGGAAAAATGTTTTCAATTTTTCCTAGTTAAGTGCAACGTTGACTGTGGGTTTGTCATAGATGGACCTTGAGAACTCTGCCTCAGAGCAATCATCTGTGAATTTCCTATATAGGTTTCTTTTTTTTTTCTTTTTTTTTTGAGTTGGAGTCTCACTCTGTCACCCAGACTGGAGTGCAGTTGCATGCTCCTGGTCACTGCAGCCTCGACCTGCTGGGCTCAGGTGATCCTTCCACCTCAGCCTTCTGAGGAGCTGGAACTACAGGCGTGCACTACCACATCCGGCTAACTTTTTATTTATTGTAGAGACAGTTCTCGCCAATTTGCCTGGGTGGGTCTCGAACCCCCAGTCTCAAGCAATCCACTCGCCTCGGCCTCCCAAAGGGCTGGGATTACAGGCTGAGCCACTAAGCCCAGCCTTCCTATATAGTTGATGTGCAAAGTATCTGCCTGTGAGTTTTCTCCTCTCTGAATGTTTTACAATGTTTCCTTGGTCTCAGTACAGGTTAATCCACTACCAATATATTTCTTACTAGTTGTTTCTCACCCTACCCCTACAGGATTCCTTATCCCTACATGCTAAGGGAATGCAAACTGGAATTAATAACAGAATAAAGCAGCAGGACATTGACATCACAGTGTGTGTCTGTGAAGGAATAACATGCCTGTGACTATAAGTCCTTTTCTCATTTTTCAGAGATCTTCTATATTATTAACTTGGGATCTGTACTAGGGATTAAGGCCATGCTCTTTGGGTGGCTGGTGAGTTTCCACTTGAAGAGGGAGGTCAACAATGCAGAGAGGGGCCTGTCCCAGAGAGACAGCTCTAGGTTAGCCAGTAAGGAGAGTCATGAACTTCTATCTGGCATTGCATACACCTTGCAAATAACAAAAATTACAAATTAGATATGGAAAACGGGAGAGTGAGATATAAAAAGAATGTAAGACATCTTCCCAAATAAGACGTATAAACAGCAAACAAGGATATTATCTAACTCCATTTGGGCTGCAAGAACAAAATATCTTAGACCAGATGAATAAACAAGAGAAGTATATGCCGTGCTTTGGGGGAATGGGAACCCTAAGATAAGGCTCTGGCAGATTCCATGTCTGGTAAAGGCCTTCTTCCTGGTTCACAGATGTGTTTTTGCAGCATGTCTTCTTCACATGGTGGACAGGGCATACAAGCTCCCTGGAGCCTGTTTTATAAGGGCACTAATCTCATTCATAAAGACTCTGCCCTCATGACCTAATCACCTTCCAAAAGACCAAACCTCCTAATCCCATCTCCTTTGGTGATAAGTTTTGGTACTTGGATTTTTAAGGGACACAAACATTTAGACCGTGGCACATACGAAATGGTGCTCTATATCATATGTCATCAGGGACATGATTAAAACAACAAGATGCCACTGCGCATCTAATAGAATAGCCAAAATCCAGAACACTGACAACACAAAATGCTGACATGGATGTGGAGCCACAGGAACTCTCATTCATTGTTTGTGGGAATGCAAAATGGTCCAGTCACTTTGGAAGATGGTTTGGAGGGGTTTTTGTTTTTGTTTTTGTTTACAAAAACTAAACACATTCTTACCATAGCACCCAGAAATTGCTCTTCTTGGTATTTTCTCAAAAGAGTTGAAAACTTACATCCACATAAAAACCTGCACACAATACTTACGGCAGATTTATTTACCACAACTTGGAAATAATGTCCTTCAGTGGGTGAATCGACAAATAAACAGATACATCAAGACCACAGACTACTATTCGGTGCTAACAAGAAATGAGCTACCAAACAATGAAAAGACATGAAGGAAACTTAAATGCACAAGACTAAGTGAAAGAAACCCATCTGAGAAGGATACAAACTGGGTGATTCTTCTGTATGGCATTCTGGAAAAGGCAAAACTATGGAGACAGTAAAAAGATCAGTGATTGCTGGGGTTAGAGGAGAGGGAAGAACGAACACACAGAGAACAGAGGCTTTTTAGAGCAATGAAAATACTCTGTGTGATACTATAATGGGAGAGACATGTCATCATGCATTTGTCCAAACTGACAAAGCGTCCAATACCAAAAGTGAACACATAAATGATGGACTTTGAGTGATAATGATGTGTCAGTGTAGGCTCACCTAGTGGACCATTCTGATGGAGGATGTTGATAATTGGGGAGGCTGTGAATCTGTGAGAAAAGGAGTATATGGGAACTCCTTGTACCTTTCTCTCAACTTTTCCATGAGCCTAAAACTGTTCCTTTAAGAATAAAAAAAGATTGAGTTGGAGTCTTACTCTGTCACAAAAGAATACAGAGAACAGGAGAGAAATGGGAGAATTATTCTTTTTTTTATTATAATCGATATTTTTTATTATGATATTGTGGGATACAGTTAAGGGTTAGGTATACAAATATGCTTCATTCAGGCACCCTTGTTGATAAGAGGTGTCTCCCCGTCCCCAGACAGATGTATACAACCATTAATCCCATCTCCCTTCCCCATCCCCATAGTTTCCCACTACTGTCAGTCATTTTCTTATGGTAATATGTTGGTTGACCAAAGTCCGCTATATGAGTGAGAACATATGATACTTGGATCTTTGTTTCTGTGAGAGGTCACTCAGTATTATAGACTCTAGTTCCATCCAGGTTGCTGCAAAATTCATGATTTTGTTCTTTTTTATGGCTGCATAGTATTCCATCATGTATATGTACCACATTTTTTAAATCCAGTCCTCTTCTGATGGGCAGCGTGGTTGGTTCCAGGTTCTTGCTATTGTGAACAATGCTGCGATAAACATTCGTGTGCAGGTATCTTTTTTATAGAGTGATTTGAGTTCTTCAGGGTATATTCCCAGTAGGGGGATTACGGGGTCATATGGGAGGTTGATATTTAGAGCTTTTAGGGATCGCCACACTGCTTTCCACAGAGGTTGCACTAGTTTACACTCCCACCAACAGTGTAGACGTGTTCCCTTTTTGCCACACCCTCTCCAGTAACTGTTATTTTTTGAGTTATTGATAATTGCCATTCTGACTGGAGTTAGGTGGTATCTCAGTGTGGTTTTGATTTGCATATCCCTGATGATTAGTGAGGTTTAACATTTCTTCATGTGTTTGTTGACTGCTCGGATGTCCTCTTTTGTGAAGTGTCTGTTCATATCTTTTGCCCATTTTATAATGGGGTTGTTTGTTTTTTTTTTCCAGGACATTTGAGTTCCTTGTAGATCCAGGATGTTAAGCCTTTGTCAGACCTGGTGTTGGCAAATACTTTTTTCCAGTCTGTAGGCTGTCTCCCTGCTCTCTTGATGGTTTCTTTGGCTTCTTTTCGTGTTGCAAGTCATACTCTTTTTTATTTACCAAAAAGGCACTAGCTGAGATTATCCAATGAACGGCCTCTGAATAAATGAAATTGAAATCCCATCCTACCTTCACTAAGAACAGCAGCTGTGTTTACTGAGTTAGTGTATTATATTATTAACATCCTTGCCATTGTCCATTTCAAACCATGGAGGTTAACTCTCCAGCAGAATCTCAGAAGTCAGTCCAGAGTACAAATGTTAACCTACCCCTGATTACAAGTATGAAACACAACCCTGGGAGTTGGAGAAACAATAGAGGTTAGTAACAGGGTAACTCTTTCACCACAACAAAGATCTTATGTGGAGGTAAAGTTATTAAAGTTCGATGTACTTAAAAATTTGAAAAAATATATGCTGCTGTTGCTCGAGGTAGGAACAAATCACCACCTCCCACAGTTATGATAAGCCATCTACTAAGAGCTGAGAAAGACAATCATAGAAAGAGATGCATCAGCAGAGTGGGCAAGGAAAAAAAATGACTCAGGTATTGCATTTTTTGTATTTTGTCAAAAAATGCATCACTCTGCAGATGAATCTGATTTAGTCATATTATGGAAAGCCAAATATGGTCTTGGTCCATAACAGTCCTAGCTATTATTTATTGAGACCCTACGGTGTAGCAGGTGTGGTTCATAGTTCCTCTAAGTCTCACTCTATTCCTTCACATGCTACATGTTTTCCAATTACATGAATAAGTAAACTGCACTCTGGGAGATTAAGTAATTGACTTAAGATCACATAGTTCAGGTCTTCCCACTAAACTACCTACCTTCTCTTACTGAGACCTACAGAGTTTGATTAGGTAAACTAAAAATCAGACCCAAAGCAGCTCAAAATTTTATCGCTAATTTCATTCTCTGCAGGTGACCGAGAAACTAGAAAAGAGGAATGTTTTAAAATTCACAAGAGGAAGAATTCGCAAGAATAACTTAAGGGATAATAAACAATGTATGTTAAATGGTAAAATCTCCAATTGCTATAGCCAGAAACAGTACTTTAGAATAAGTCTTAAGAAATGAAAATAGAGTCCAAGAAAATCTACGCAAATGGAAAGCTATTCATTCCGGTCCCATCTAGAAGGCATTCTTCCGGGAAAAAATTAGAATTCATTCTTCCTGGAGCTTCAGTGATTCATTGTTAACTAGGAAGCCCCCAACTCTGGGGAAAACGAAGATCTCTTTCTCACCATGGGGTAAATAACAGTGTCAGGCATGTTATAGAGCACATTGGAAGAAGAAAGCCTCTTTCAAAACTGAATGGATACAGACACTATATAAAGATTGAACTCTGAGCAATTTCAGACCAGACATTCAGTATTCAGTATTCTCTACAACCATCCCAAGCTCAGAACAGTATGAACACAGGAACAGTGGGAACACAGAGGCGAAATCAACAGAACATTGACAAAAAAGAAGAGAAACATGATCCAGTAAGGCCTTGTGTCAGACTTGATTGAGTGTATTCACTAATGACTTAAAATTGAGTTATTCTGCTTATTATATATCCATTTATGCTGTTTGTTATATATTCACTTATCCTAAAGATGGCAACAGAATAAATGGGATACAATAATTTTTTCATAGTGTATGTGTTCACTCTGATTAAACAACTTGTTTCACTTTTTACCAAGGAATGAAGAACCTCACGGGCAGACACTTGACTTACCCACTGGTTCATACCAGGCCCTTGTTTTTTTGTATTTTATTCTTCTTCATCTCCAACCCTGCCCTAAAGTCTTCCCCTCCCTCCTGTAGACACCCATTCTAGTGAATTTGATACATCCTCTTAAACATGCATTATAAAAATGTATCTTTTCATACATGTATGTGTGTTCAACTTACATAAATGGTGCTATGCTTTATATCTTCTGCTTTCTACTATTTATTTTTTGTCTTGTTCCACTGGGTTGTTTTGTTTTGTTTTTTACTATGTACTATGTACTGTGTTTTTTACTATGTACTATGTTTTTACTATGTACTATGTACTATGTTTTACTATGTACTATGTTTTACTATGTACTATGTATCTCTCTGTGCAGCTGTATATGAGGGAGGACCTCCAAAAATGGAACTTATTAATAAAATATTATGCATTTATGTTTAAACTTTAGCCACCTTCAAGTATTCTCTGTTTGATGCAATACACTTACTGAGATGCTTTTTTTCTACTGCTCAAAACAGTTTTTGAATTCATCAATTTTAATACCCTTTAGTGCATTAAACTTTAGGGCTTCTGCCATTTTTTTGTTTCACCTCTTCCACATCGGCAAAATGTTTTCCTTTGAGGACTTTTTTTAGCCAGGGCAACAAACAAACAAAAAAGTCCCTTGAAGTAAGATCAGGTAAATAGGAAGGGTGGGGCACAGAGACCATGCCATTTGGGGGTCAAAAACTGCAGACTGCTCAGCGCAGTGTGGGCAGATTGTTCATGTAAATCACCCTTCATGAAATGGATAAACCTGTTGAAAGAATCTCCACAAAAACCCACTGAAGTCAAATGCAGCTTCATACAACAACGCCAGATGGAACACTGATGCTGATGGGTTCCTAGAATACTTACCAAGTGGAGGAAGTCTGTACTAGAAGGAGCCCACCCTCCAAAAAATAATTCTTTGGGGGGAATTCCCCCTTGTATGCAATTATTTCACTGCCTCTAAATGTCACATAGTAATTTTTGTTTTTGAGTTGGAGTCTCACTCTGTCGCCCAGACTGGAGTGCAGTGGCCGCTCCCGGCCACCGCAGCCTCGACCTGCTGGGCTCCGGGGATCCTTCCGCCTCAGCCTTCCGAGTAGCCGGAATTATAGGCGCGCGCTACCACTCCTGGCTAATTTTTTGATTTTATTGTCGAGATGAGGTCTTTCCTGCCCCGGGTCTCGAACCCATGGGCTCAGGCAATCCACTCACCTCAGCATCCCAAAGGCGCGGGATTACAGGCTGAGCCACCGAGTCCGGAGTCACATAGTATTACATAAAATATATTCTCCTCTTTTCACTTATCCGGCCCACTAGTGATAGACAATTAGATTGCTCCACCTCCCATTTTTATATGAATTCCCTGTCAACCTGTGAGTTTCTCTGTGGCAAATATCCAGGTGTGGGATCTAGGATCTTAGGGTATATGTTAAGATGATTTCAGTAAGTCCTCCCCAAGCACCTTTGAAATTGCTATATCAATTTCCATTTCCACTAGAAGCAGTTGCTATCTCCCCACTGTCTCACCAACTCTGTATCATGCAACTTATTGGTTTTTGCCTAATATACACATGTCGAAGCATATCTCATCATTTCAATTTGCAATAAACTGATAACAAATGAGGTTGATCTTTTGTCCTATGCTTGTTCGCCTATTAATATTTGCTCTTCCTTGGATTACCTGGTCTTCATGAACTGTTAAGTTTTCCGGGGGCTTCTGTATTTTTTTTTAACCAATTTGTCTAGAGTTATTTTATATTCCAGACAGTAGTGCCTTGTCAGTTTTAAACACTGCAAACATCTTCTCCCGGTCTGTGATCTAACTGTTGTTTAACTTATTCTGTGGCATCTTCTTTCATCTTTCTAAAGTTCTAAATTTTTTTTTAAAAAAAACTTATTTCTAGCTCTTGGGAACTTAGAGAAAAAAAAACTTTAAATACTGTTATAATTATATTTTAGAGCAAGGTGACTCCTGACAATTGCAGCAAAGATTTGGTATGTATGGTGGGAAGACTAGGTCATTATTTTAGAGTGTGGTCCTAGCCAAATATGTTCCTGTCTGGCTGCCACGTTTAGAAGCATTTAGGAACTTCACTTAACTCATTTTATGGTTGATCTTTGCCTGCCTCCATTTCGCTAAGACAAACTATCTCAAAGTCACAGATAAATTAAGGACATGGTTTATTGGCTATCTCATCTCTAAAAGGAAACCAAAAGCTGAACATCTCACTATCTCATCCCCAATATCTGCAGCAACAGGATCGCTCTTTGCTCAGATGGCTCATGTTTCTTCTACTTATATATGTTATATTTCGTAATGATTGTTCTTTGGAAACCACTGTGTCTCCCCTTACAAGAATGGGTGTCTTTGCTCAAAAGTTCTCATGTTGTCAACCTCTCTGCATCAATGTGTCATACACACTTACTTGACCTTTTAAAATCAAGTCACTGCAGAATTCTCACACATTACCTTGATCGGCAAAAACTCCTTATATTATGGATGGAATCCAATCCAACATACATACTTTTCCACCACATTGTGCTATGTTCTCCCATTGATGCTCACTTGAATCATTCAAAAAAGATTAAATATCACACAATATACCTATGTAATAAACCTGCACATGTACCCTCTTGGATCTGAAATAATTTTTTTTTTTTTAGTTGGAGTCTCACTCCTTCGCCCAGGCTGGAGTGCAGTGGCATGCATGCTCACAGCCACCCCAGCATCGACCTTCTAGGCTCCAGCAATACTTCCGCCTCAGCCTTCCAAAAAGCCCGGAACTACAGACGCATGCTACCACATCCAGCTATTTTTTTTTTATTGTAGAGACAAGGTCTCACCAAGTTGCCTGTGATGGTCTCGAACTGGCGGACCTCAGCCTCCCAAAGTGCTGGGATTACAGGCTGAGCCACCGAGCCCAGCCAAAATAAATTTTTTTTAAAATATTAAATAAGTCTCAGGATACAAAATCAACACACACAAATCAGTAGCAAAAGAAAAAAAAAAAAAATATATATATATATATATAATAGTACCTTATGATTAGAACTGCCATCTGGACCAGACGATTGTACTTTAGGGAAAAAAAAGTGTTATTTGTACTAAGCTATACAAAACTATCTTTTCAGCTCTTGTAACTATATATTTTGTAATTTCAAATGTGATGACTTCACATGGCATCTGCGTATTCTATGGCTTTCTGCCCCTTTCATCACAGAATGGTAGACTTCTCTTTGAATTATACAGCTGGACTCATTTATCAGTTGAGGTGTATCCCAATGCTCTCCAGATCTTTTATTCTGAGAAAGGGAAAAACATCACTGGCTAGGTGGTACTCACAGTTAGCCCTTGGTATTCTCCTTTGAAACATAAACAATTTCTCAGAACATGAACGTCGGAAAAATCTACTCTGTGACCACGATGGATCAGGACAAAAACTAGATCCTTCATAATCATGCCAGAATACAGATAGTTAACGGGCATTGTACAAGCCACAGAGTACCAAACATCCCTCTCTCCAGTTAATATGAGTGACTTGCTTCTTTGCCAATTACAGTTTTAGCATTGCTCCAGTCTGCCCTACCTGTTGAGAAGAGTTATTGAAATAGTCAGTCTCTGCTTCCCAACAGCATTCAATTCAGAGCAAGTCTGCCAAAATCATCTAACCCTGCCCAAAACCTATGAAAATTCTTCATGGTATGTGTTCTCCCTCTCTTCAATGAGTAATATACCCAACTTCTTCAACTCTAAGTGTGCTTCTAGTGGTCTTTGGCTGAAAGACATTGCCAATTTCATTAAATTCATGAAGTATATATAACATAATGATCAAAGCAGAGACTTTAGAATTCTGACTCTACAACAGGTTGACTTTATGGCTGTGAAAATGTTACTTAAGTTCTCCAAGTCTCGTATTTTTTCATTCATAAATTAAGATAACTGAGATTACTCAGAAAGTCTGTACAAATATACCTCATAGTGTTGTGGTAAGCAGGGCTTCTCTGGACAGTCAAGCATGCACAATTCCAAGGAATATTCGCACTGACTTGCACTTGTTCGCATAGCAGCACTGGCTATGGAATAATGCACGTCAAGTGCTTGGCGCCATGTCTGCCACGTTTGAAAGACCCAATATGTAGTAGTTGTAATTGCTAAACATACTTAAGTCTATAACAGAGGGAGCATTGTCCTGAGTATTAATGTTGCCTGGCTGGCTGAGAAAGTGTCTGCTTGCATAATGTGATTAGATCAGTGAAGTCCATTTGCAAAGGGTGCCAGGAACACCATCTGTTCTAGATCACCCCCAATGGACTGTGAAACGTCTGGCATTCCATCATCCCAGACTCTGTGCTAAAAGCTGGTGCCTTCTCCTTGGCGATCATAAGACACAGGAATATTAGCAATGGAAAGACATCCCTTGTTGACAAAGCTCCTCATTTCTTTTGATCTTCACAAAACCTTGTCCAGATCAATGTTTAGGGAATATTATTTAAATGTCTATTTTATAGATGATAAAAATATAACCAGAGAGGTTTGGTGACTTATCCAAACACACACATCAACCAAGTGACAAAGGCGCGATACTAACCCGGATCTTTTGACCCCAAACCCAGTGCCTGTTTCATCAGCACACACTGGATCTCAGTACAGAGAAAATCCGGCTGCAGTGCCAAGCACCAGATATGTTATGGGAAATCTAGGAGAAGGCCCTTGGAAATGGCAAGGCCTATTGTATTCACTCTGTGTCCTTGGAAAGGATAAAGAAGACACTGACACACCACATGAAGGCATCTTGGACTGTAATCTAAAATCTGTAAAATGGACTAGGTAAGTCACCTCCTGGCTCCCATGTGTGGAGATTCGATGATGTTGTATTGGACCAAATCACCCAAATAGTGTATTTAGTACCATCACCAATAGCATCCCTTTTGCTGACTCTTGATTTCCCAAGTAAATTTCCCATTACCAAGGAGGCAGAGAGGACAGGGCAAGAAAGCCAACATATATCAAGTACCTGCTATAAAGAAGGTCTAGCAAGAAAGATGGCTAATAAGTGTGTCTGGAGCAGTTACCAAATCTAAACATAGTTTTACCATCTATAAAATAGGTATCGTAGTACTATTTCCTAAACGCTTATCACGACAAGATTTTGCGAGGACCAAAAGAAATAAAGAAGAGGAAAGCTCTGTAAGAATTATCTAATTTAATCCTCACAACAACCCTGTGAGCTAAAGATGATTTCCCCCATGTAACGGGCAAGGAACTGAGGTTCAGAGATGTCAAGGGACCTAGCCAAGTTCCCAGTGTATGTGGAAGAGATGGGTTTTTAAGGCAGGGTGATGATACTCTAAACTCTGGGAGTATCCACTTATGCTGCCTCCCAGGAATGTGAAGGGACCAAAATATGTTAACCTCGTCTGGAGGGGAGCGCTAAGAGCCGTCAAGGGTGAGTTGTACTACCTCTTCCTCTTCCAAATGCATCTTCCAAAAGTATTTTTATTTTCCAGTGGCCTTCAATGGCTTTACTAAAAATAGTGGCTAATGATAGAAATTGTCAGCAGGCCAGTAGGAAAAACAAGAAGAAACTGTAGATCTGATAAAGGCCTAACATCTAGGATCTACAAGGAACTCAAACACACCAAAAGGAAAAAAACAAACAGCCCCATTCAAAAGTGGGCAAAAGACATGAATAGACACTTCTCAAAAAAAGATATACAGGCAGCCAACAGACACCTGAAAAGGTGCTCAGCCTCACCCATCATCAGAGAAATGCAAATCAAAACCACACTGAGATACCACCTAACCCCAGTAGGAATGGCCATCATTAATAAAAGAACCAACAACAGAGACTGGCGAGAATGCGGAGAAACAGGAATGCTTCTACACTGCTAGTGGAATGCAAACTAGTGCAACCTCTTTGGAAGACAGTGTGGCAATTTCTGAAGTAACTAGATATTGACCCTCCATCTGACCCAGCAAATCCCCTCTTGAGAATATACCCGGAGGAACTCAAATCATCCTACAAAAAAGATACCTGCACATGCACGTTTGTTACAGCTCTATTCACAATAGCAAAAACATGGAACCAACCATGCTGGCCATCGAAATTGGACTGGATAAAAAAAAATGTGGTACATATACACAATGGAATATTACACAGCCATAAAGAAGGAAAAACATATGGACTTCGCAGCAACTTGGATGGATTTAGAGTCTATCATAATCAGTGATCTATCACAGAAACAAAGAACAAAGTACCATATGTTCTCACTCATAAGAGGGCCTTGGGCAATTATAATACTATAAGAAAGACACTGGCAGTAGTGGGAAACTGTCAGGGGAGGGGGCTAGGATTGGCAGTTGAGGAAAACTGCTGGGGGAGGGAGGGGCACACCTCATCAACAAGGGTACCTGCATAATCATTTGTATACCTAACTTTGAATTGTCCCCACATCATTATAGTAACCAAAAGAAAAAGAAAAAGGAAAAACGAGAGACTCTGAGCCAGAACCACCCAGTTAAGCAGCTTCTAGATTCCTAACCCTCAGAAATTACGTGAGATGATAAACCTTTGTGGTTTTAAGATGCTAAATTTGGAGGTGATTTGTCACTAAGCAGCAAATAACTAACACGGGGAACCTCTAGAGGGTAAGAGACTTGCCCATCACCCACAGACTAGCAACAATGTTTCAAAAAAGGGAAAATTCGAATAAAATTGTAAAAGTGGCCCAAGATGGCTAAAGGCTAGATACATGGGTAATAACACATTACGTCTGTAAACTAAAGGTGAATTCTCATCTTTAAGGTTAGAGCCTGTCAATTTTTTTTTTTTTTTTTTTGAGTCAGAGTCTCACTCTGTCACCCAGGCTGGAGGGCAATGGCAAACTCCCTGCCACTGCAGCCTCAATTGCTGGACTCAGGCAATCCTTCCTCCTCAGTCTTCCAAGTAGCTAGAACTACAGGCACGTGTCACCATGCCTGGTTAATTTTTTAATTTATTGTAGAGATGAGGTCTTGCCAAGTTGCCCAGGCTGGTCTTGAACCCACGGGCTCAGACAATCCTCTCACCTCAGCCTCCCAAAGTGCTGGGATTATAGACGTGAGCCACAGCACCCGGCTGTCAAATATCTTATTGACAGGTATTGATTATAACTTTGTCTACTGAATAAAATATAAAGGCAAGATAAAATCAATTATCCCTCTCCAGACCCTAAAACGCCCAAATGCTCATTAATCTTTTACCCTATATTTGTTAGACACATATTTACTTTGTCTTGTAGACATCACTGAGCACCTATCAAAATTATAAAAAATGTCACCTTTACGTCACTAACCCTCTTCTCTCATTTGCTATGTAACAAAACGTATGAATACTACATCTTGTGGAGCTCACTCCAGGGTATATCCTCAGTTTGCACTGAATCTGTGTTTCCCGGGCTGTTAATCCTCAAACTTGGTGTAAAATAAAACTAACTTTAAATTTCTAGGCTGGGTGCGATAGCTCAGCCCAGCACTTTGGGAGGCCGAGGCAAGAGGATTGCCTGAGTCCAGGGGTTCAAGACCAGCCTGGGCAACTTGGTGAGACTTCGTCTCTACAATAAATCACAAAAAATAGCCAGGCGTGGTGGCATGCACCTGTAGTTCCAGCTACTTGGAAGGCTGAGGCAGAAGGATCGCCTGAGCCCAGCAGGTCAAGGCTGCGGTGGCTGTGAGGATGCCACTGCACTCCAGCCTGAGTGACAAGAGTGAGACTCCAACTCAAAAAAAAAAAACTTTAAGTGATGGTGCCTTTTATTTAAACTTTCAGTCCACAAGATGAAGAACTCGACGTCAGGCTTCTTCACTCCTGGCGAGTAGCAACTTCTGCTGTCCCAGTGTGAGACAGGAGATAGATAGATAGATAGATAGATAGATAGATAGATAGATAGATAGATAGATAGATAGATAGATAGATAGATAGATAGCAGACAGACAGGCGGGTCCTCTGGTAACAATGTAGTGAACTCCCAGCAGGCCTCTCAGGCTCAGCATTCATAAACAACTCCCTGCAAGCCTCTGAAGCTAGAGCTTAAGTCCTCACTGCTGGGATTGAAAAGCAACCAATCATAACAGCAACAGCTCACAGCTCGTACTAGCCAATCGGCTTGACTTAGGGCTATATAAGCACCAGGTTTTCTGCCCAGATGGGCAACCCCTTCGGGTTCCCTGCCTCCATGGGAGCTTTTCTGTCCTCGATAAATCCTGCTTTCTCACTTTCTGGCTGTCCGTGTCCCTCCTTCTTCCTGGGCATGAGACAAGAACCTTGGCCCTGAAAAGCTGGGACCTGAAGAGCTACAGAAGATCGTCAGAGTCGAAGAGCCATGCACCCCATCGGCTGGCTTGCCAGTCGACAGAGCCAGCTGAGCCAGGAGAGCTGCCGGAAGAAGGCAAGACTTGGAAGTTGAGACACCCAGGGGGCTAGTCTTGCCAGCCCACCGAAACAGCAACACTCTCAGGGCTTGGCTTGCCAGCCTGTTAGAACCAACACCCTGGGGGCTAGGCTTGCCATCTCCCTCCCACCCCAATTGCAACACTCAGGGTTTGGCTTTACCAGCCCATTAAAGCTGACACTTCTCGGGCTAGGGTTACCAGCCTCTTGATGGCCCTCTCAATGGTTGGCCGACCCATTGAGCTGACACCCTTGAAGCCCAGGCTGACCTGAAAAATCCGCATCAAATGGCCTCACAGGGATGACCATCCCCTCCCTTCATTTCCATTCACAAATGTGCTAGAACGTCGAGGGAAATGGAGACCAAAGCTACAAAGCACAGAGGGGCTTGTGCAGGAGAAATGGAGAAGTGGGGGTAGATGTTAACAAATGAGAGGCACCTTTGTTTTACATTCAGCTTTGATTTGCATTTTCTGAAGTAAAGCCCATTTCTCAGAAGAAAGAACAGATGGAGCGCCATTAGAGTAATGTATTCAAAGATGGAGAAAAAAGGAAACCAAGTCTGCAGGTTGAGGAACAATGGCTGGCCACTAATGAATTTAATTACTCAAAGCAGTTCTCAACTTGATTGAAGAGCAATATTCTTAGAAAACTCGTCTACTGATTCTATCTCCATGTCCCAGACCCTTAAAATAGAGTGTATTTCTATTGCAGACCCATAAGTCGAGTCTCTATTAGATCGAGAGCTATCCATATTAGGTACTGGTTTAATTTGCCAGCGTCTTGAAAAAGAATAATTCTATTAGATATTCCATTTGTAAATCGCATGATGGAATTTATTTGCAATCGCCAAAGGCAGATGGATGCAACTGAGACCATGTTTTAAAAGCCTCGGCAAGATAACAATTACCATGAGCATATCTTTCATCGGATCCATAGTGAGAAACGCAAGGCCATTGTCTGTCTTTACCAGACAGCAGCATTACCCTGTGGCCATTTCTTAGAGGAAATAGGGTAGTTGCCAGGAGTATTTGGACACTATACATTTGCATCTGTAAAGCAACTGCCTAGAAATTATTGATTTTGCCTTCCCCGAAAAGCCTATTAAAAGGAAACATCTTTTCTAATGCTTTCCAGGGGGCCTGCAGGAAATCATTACTGGTGGGGACTGTTGTTTTATGGATCTTTGGATGGGAGTTTTAAATATGAACATGAAATGTGAAAAGGAAGGATGTGATATGCAGACCCCTGCTGAGAGCTGGCTTTTATTCATTGCCCGTCCTCTCGTTTATTTCTCCAGGCAATTAGCCCAGGGTGTCATTCTGGGAAACATCCTTTGAAAAGCTGCTCCTCTAGGAGGAAATCTTTTTTTTTTTTTTTTGAGTTGGAGTCTCATTCCTTCGCCCAGCTTTTTACAGAGACAAAAGCTGGGTTCATGCCTCTTCCTCACCAGCGCTCTGCCCCATCCGACCCTCTCCGTCTCTTCCCACAAGCCCACTTCTTTCTGCCACCAGCCACTCACCCGTGTTCCTGCTCTCGGGTGTGCAGGTTGAAGCTTGCCACTCACTTCATGACAGTCATAGGGGAGGGCAGGAGCAGAGGCCAGGAAGAGTCGTGAAAACCTAGACTGCAGAGACTGCCTGTGCCAGGGACGGGTGGTAGGACTAAGCCCAGTACCCAAAGGCGTGGCATGATCAGAAATGGTTTAGGATGTATGTCTTGATCCATTAGAAAGGAATTCTCGGCCGGGCTCAGTGGCTCAACCTGTAATCCCAGCACTTTGGGAGGCTGGGCAAGAGGATTGTCTGAGCCCACGGGTTCGAGAACCACCTGGGCAACTTGGTGAGACTCGTCTCTACAATAAATCAAAAATTAGCCAGGTGTGGTAGCGCATGCCTGTAATTCCAACTACTTGGAAGACTGAGGTAGAAGGATCACCAGAGCCCAGCAGGTCGAGATTGCAGTGGCCAGGAGCGTTCCACTGCCCTCCAGCCTGGGTGACAGAGTGAGACTCCAACTCAAAAAAAAAAAAAGGAATTTTCCTGGGACCTTTGTGAACCTTCAAATGTGAAAACACCGTCCTAGGAATGATGGTGTTGATGACCAAGGGGAGGATGATAAACACAGTTGTGTTCTACTGAGCACTGACTGTGAGCATTTACTCTCTCGCTGAATCTTCGTAGTCTAGGAGGCAGGTGCGATTACTCCCGTTCACCCATGATGGGGATAATTCGTCCTTGGTCACACACTTATGAATAGCAGAGCTAGCATTCAAGTCCAAATGCAATGGACTCCAGAGCCCTCACTCTAAGTCAATGACATCCTCTAAGAGGTCACACTTAATCTGCTTTACTTGTGTTCAAAATAAAGTTTGTAGGAGCATCGGCGTCTGCTAAACCTTGAGACCCACAGGTGAATTTAAGCATTGTCTATGGTGAGCTCCATCACTGAACCTGAGGCACAGCCAGAGGAGACATTTTTTTTTTTTTTTGGAGTAGGAATCTCACTCTGTCACCCAGGCTGGAGTGCAGTGGCACGCTCACAGCCACCACAGCCTCAATTTTCTGGACTCCAGCAATCTTTCCGCCTCAGCCTTCCAAGTAGCTGGAACTACAGGCGCATGCCACCACACCCAGCTAGTTTTTTTTATTTATTGTAGAGATGAGGTCTCCCCAAGTTGCCCAAGCTGGTCTCAAACCCGAGGGCTCGGGCAATCCTCTCACCTCAGCCTCCCAAAGTGCTGGAATTATAGGCATGAGCCACTGCACCTGTATATTTAATTCAATATTTTGTTACAAAGCATCTACTCTGTGTCCAAAACTGCTGGTCAATAAAAATAAAGATCAGAGAAACTAGGGCAGTGGGGAGATGGACCATAAGCCAAACATCACAACAGTAAAGACACAGTGCCATTTGGGATAAGGCCATAAAGCCGTATTAAATGCCATGAGAGACTATCACCAGAAGGTCATTTAGATGCAGCAGGCTGGAGAGGCCTCTCTGAGAACTGAAGGATGAGCAGGAGTTAGGTGAAAACCAGGAAGGGTGGTAGGAAGGGCATTCCAGGCTCAGGGAACAGCAGGTATGAAGTCCCTGAGCAGAGCAGGAGATTAAGGCAGTTGAGGACCTAAAAGGAAGCCCACACACAGGGTAAGCAAGAGGAACAGCGGGCCGCAGGTAGCAAGGAGGCAGGAGGAGGGTCACTCTGGGTCTTGTGGGAGTCCTTGTCATCCTCCCTGGTGAAACAGAAAGCCGCTGAAAAGACCTGGCACGGGAGAGACATTGGCACAGTGTCCACTGTTGGAAGCTCCCTGAGGCTATTACCAGGAGCGGGTCGAGAGCCGAGGGTCATCAGGGAGGCTACAAAAGAGACATGCAAGGTGGCGATTTAAATTGGGAATCATGTGGACAGAAAGAGATCAAGCAGAAATGCACATGCTGGAGATAAACCTACTTTACTTGGTTGTGTGGGAAGAAGAGAAGTGTATTTGTTTCCTTGGTCGGCCAGAACAATCACCACACACTCGGTGGCTTAAAACAACAGAAATGTATTATGTGACAGTTCCGAAGGCCAGAAGTGCAAAATCAAGGTGTCAGCAGGGCCATGCTCTCTCCAAAAGCTCTAAGGAAGATTCTTCCTTGCCCCTTTATAGCTTTCGGTGGCTGCCAGCCGTCTTTGACTTGTAGATACATCACTCCAATCTCTGCTGAATCCTCCTTCATATGGTCCTTCTCCCTATGTGTCTCCTCTTTGTCCCTGTATCTAAATGTCCCTCTCTTTTCCCTTAAAATAAGAGGGGTCAATGGCTTTAACACCCACCCTGATCCACTATGGCCTTATCTAACTTGGTTATACTAGCAATGACCCTATTTCCAAATAAGGTCACAGTCACAGGTACAGAAGGGTTAAGACTTCTATATGTCCTTGAGGAAGGGAGATACAATTCAACCCACCACAGGAAACAAAGATATCAAGTATAACTTCCAGTTTCTAACAGGAGTGACTTGGTCAATGGAAGAACTCAACGCTTAAGTTGGGAAGAATTGAGGAGAAAAAAGTTGGGGTCCAGTTTAGGGCATGTTACATTGGGAATACCAATAAGGATGAAACAACAGGGTAAGTTTGGTCAGGTCTGCCTACCCTACTTGCTTTTGATTGCTTGCCTTTTGTTTTTGTTTTATTTTTGTTTTTGTTTATTTCTCCAGAGACTTACAGCTGAATGCCTGAATGCTGAAACATAACCTTCACTGGCTACTTTATAGATAACACACACAGGTTGCCATGGTAACAGTGGCGTCAGTTGTTTTTCAGGAACTTGCGGGAGCTCTTGTCCAGTTCAGACTGGTTGAAACCACCAACCCTTGTGTAAGGGCTCAAGAGAGGGCTCTCTGATGTCAAAAGGGCAAAAACTCCGCCTTCAGATCACACTCTCACCGCCATTTGCCCTGTGAAATGCCATAAATTCCGAATACACTTGCACAGAACAAATCTGTTACTTTGTTTCTCCCCACTGACAATCAAACCTTAGACAATCTCACTTCCCTAACCTGTAAATATCCCTAAGCCTCAACTTCCAGGAGGCGGATTTGAGAGCTTTTCTCCCGCCTCCTTACTTATCCTCTCTTTTGCAAAACCTGTGTCACAGTGATTGATTGATTGACTGCGTGTGCGGCACAGACGTGGACCCGGCCAGTTTCAAGTGCAAATGTCCAGTTGGTAGTTGATATTAAGGTATTAAGCAGAGGGAAGTCTGGGCTAGAGATGTATGTTTACATCGACAAAGTCAATGAGATCATTTCAGGAGAGAGATAACGCAATATTATGCAGCAAAAATGTATTTTCAACAAATTGCAGCGCCACCAGGAAACATGCTTCTTGAGTGAAAGAAGAAATGTGCAGAATTGTAGATGCAGTATGTGGCCAATTGTGTTATATATAAGATATATGTGAATATAAATATGCAAGCAAATTAATTTTAATAAAGAAAAGAAGAAAGGAAATGGACAGATATTGATAGTATCCATCCTTTTCTCCTTATGCTTTTCAGAAATTTTCCAGATTTTTTTACAATTGATTATGCAGTTTTTCAATTTTTTTTAAAAAAAAGACAAACTGTGGTTAGGAATTTCATGTGGCTGGAATATAGGATGTGGAAAAAGAAGACTGGAAAAATATGAAGCTGGATGGTGGTTATTGAGTCTGGTCTAAATTGCCAGACAAAGCAATTTATTTTTCATCCTGCATAAAACAGGGAACCCTAAAGGCCTTGAAAAATACCCGTAGAAGTGGACTGATTATATTATGGAATTTAGTTATAGCTATTTTTCTGACTGAAGAAGTAATATATCCTTATTACGAAAAAAAAAATGGACCTACAGGAAATTACAGATTCACTGTTAACATTTTTTAGTATTTCCTTCCGATACTCCTTCTGTGCCTATTTTCCCAGATTAGATCAAATTTTAAACAGCTTCCCTTTTAATATTTATCATAATATTAAAAAAACATTCACCCTGAATTTGAAAACCCCTCAAAGCACCATTTTATTGACTAATAACTGGCCACGCCATGGAGATAACGATATTTGGTTACCCACGTCTCTACGTTTGAACAAGTTTGCCGTTTTCATTTTTTCAAAATAAATTATAAGCAATGCTGCCGTAAACGTCTTTGTTCGTAAATTTCTATCAGAACATTTACTGAGCACCAAGTATTCTTAGCAGGCACTGCAGTAAATGTTAAGAAAACAAAGATGCATGAAATAAGTTCCCCGCCCTCTAGCAACAGACAAAAGACTGAGAGGGAAGTATTTCCCACACAAGGCATGGAGGATACTCCTCTGTGCGTCTGTCCCTTGCTCTTCACGCGTTTACCCCTTCACAGAGGACGAACCGACAAGGAGAAGTCGCTTTCAGGGACCTGGCGACCGCTAAAAGCCTCAGCAAGAGAGGGGCCTAGCCGCGTGTGCCTCACTGGCTAGGGTGAGGACGCAGGAGCAGCGGACAGTCCTGGGCTGATGCCTTTGTCTGGGTTGGAGGTCATGAGGGGCTGGGGATTCGGGCTGAAGAGGGCAGAGCTGGAAGGGGAAAGAAAGAAGCTTTTTCAAAGGAAAAACTGAAAGAGCGACCCGTGGTTTCCGAATCAGGCCTGGTCTCCCCCACAAACGGTGGGCGCCTTCCAGACAAGAGCTCCAAGCCTGTCTCTCCCGGGGCACGGTCAGTACTAGTAGGCGGCCGGTCGAAAGGACAGATGTAGTGGATAAAGTCAAAAGAGAAATGTTGAAAGGGGATATGGGTAATTGAGCTCTGGGGGGTGGCCCCTGATTTTATTGGGATGTCTCCCAGAGGCGAGGAGCCACGTGGCCAGCTCTGTTTCCCTCCGACGCTTCGGATGCGGTAGTCACATCTGACCAGTAGAGGGAACTCTCTGCCTAGTTAAGTCAAGTTCAATCCTGCACTGAACCGACAGGCTGGCTGAGCCTACCCTTCGCGTGTTTTCTTGGCCCGGCCTGCAGTTTTTAGTCCCCTTGTCTCACACTCCGGGTTGCCGGTTCTCCTAGGGCTGGCGTTGTCCGGCCAACTCTGTCACCAGCTCTTTGGGCTCTAGCCAGCCACCCCCAAGCTTGGTCTTGCACCCACAGATGCTGAGGTGCTCTGTGCACCAGCTGTAAGCCCTCCAAAGCCCTCCGAAGCAATCTTTCCCTGAGATCATCGAGTTTTCTGGAAACCACAAGTTCACAGCTGCTTTGCTCACCCTGATATCTTTCAATGCCTGGGTAAGCGCCTAGCACACACCGGACATGCAGTCAACAGTGTTATGGGAATGACTGAAACAGACAAACCTCCTTGTCAGGTTTGCTAACCAGGATGGGTTGATAGGAAGAATAACCTCTCTTTAGCTCCTGAAGACTCGGCCCTGATGTCAAGTCTTCCCCATAGGATTCACTCAGCGGGTCATTCTGTCCCTGACAAGAGGTACCTTTCCTCTCTGCACCCTCATTTCCTCAGCTTTTAGGATTAACAGCTCTACCTGTTTTGAGCACAAGGACAAGGTGAACAAAGATGGTTGGTTTGTTCATTAACCAATAAGAGTAGATCCTGCTTCCGCAGTCTGGGAAGTGTTTTTACGATGCAGAAGACAGATAGTTGACCAAATCATCTGGATTTATTTTTCCAAAATGCAAACCTCTATCTCCTACCCTTCTTTCTTCTTCTCCGGCCACACCCTCACGAACAAAGACCGTATCGTATCTCTGATATACCCGAGGGGTGAGGTTTATTCAGAATATTCTTTGAAAGTCCTGCAGGTGATTCTGGCAGGGATGGGTACAAACACACACACACACACAAACACACACACACATACACAGACACATCCTACCCCTCTCCCTGACATACTGAGAGCCATTACTATAGACCAGCGATTCTAACACCGTGGATGCACATCAAAATCACCCAGGGAGATTTGCAAAATGATACTGATGCCCAAGCCAAATCTCAGGCAAATTAAATCAGAATCTCTCAGAGTGAGGCTTGGGCCTCTGGGATTTTATTGTACAGCCAAGACTGAGAGGCACTGCTGTAGACACTTGCAGAAACCAGTGTGAAGAGTCTGCACAGCCCCTGGCCAAAGTACCTTCCAACCAAATGAGGGATAAAGAGATTAACTCAAAATTACAATCACCTGAAGTGAATACAGACTAGTGAGAAAAGTCCTGGCCCCCATGCAGAGAGAGTGGCCTTGGATTAATAAAACCAGTGCTACAAATGCTTATTCTACTGACCCTAGGGGACTTGATAAATCATTTAAGGTCTCTGAGGCTCAATCAATCTCTTTAATCTATAAAATTTACATTACAGAGATCCTAAGAGGAACCAATGAAATAATGAAGCAAGAGTTCTTTCTAAGTTGTAAATGATTATGCAATTGGAAAGGATGATTATGGGAAAATATCAGACAACTATTTTTAAATATTTTTTAAATAAATTATTTTAGTCCTAAAATTGACTCAATATGTTTCATGGCATCTGTCAAAAGATTCCTATTTTCTAGGATTTCAAACAATTGCAAGTCTTCCAAAGGTTTTTCTAATCTCTTTCTTCCCCAGCCAATGTATTCCCATAGTCACTATTACAATTGTCACTGACGTTTTACCACTGAGTAGACAGAATATCTGTCTCCCACCACTGTTTTATCCAGCCATTCACATCATCACAAATCCTCTCTGTTTTACTCTAATACTATTTGCTATTAATAAGGAGTTAAAGCTCATTTAATTACTTTATTCTAATAGCAGGTTTTTGAAGACCCTCGCATGGTACCATTTTGGACATCACCAACGAATCAGTTAGCAAGCTGGTTCTGAGTAAGGACCTGTCTTTGACCATACCATTTGGGGAGAGCAAACCACACGCAGAGTTGCCAGCTTAAGAAATCTTGAATAAGACAGACTTACCACTGAGCCCACAGTCTGACTTTGTCTTAAACGAGTCAATTAGTTTGAGACAGGCAAGGAACATAGAAATTAATAAAAACCAGCACTACCGACGCTTACATATGTGATACAAGTTTTGATTTCTAAATTGTTGCTGTGCATAGGTAACATTTTTGGCCCTTGCTTTCCTTAGTGGCAGATCAATAAAATTATGTAAACTATGGACGTGTAATGACAAGACAGAAGGTAGCTGTTTACCATCCGAAATCAAGAGATTTGTCCAGAGAAAGCTTAGTATGAATAGAGTGATCCAAGGAGCTAAAAGAATAACAGGATGTTAACTCCTAACATATTGGACATAGTCCCTCAATGAAGCCAGAAATCCTTCATCTCAGACCCCAAAACCCCTACTTTTGCTCTATCCATAAGAAAGAAAGAAGCAATGAATGACTAAAGAATTGTGTAGGTTGATGCTACAAACTCCAAAATTCACATGTTGAAATCCTAATCCCCAAGGGGATGCCATTAGGATGTAGGACCTCTGGGAGATGATTGTGTTATGAGGGAAGAGCCCTCATGAATTGGATTCTTGTTCTTATAAAAGAGACCCCAGAGCAGACTCCCTCCCCTTCTGCGATGTGAGGACACGGCGAGAAGATGGTCATCTATGAACCAGGAAATGGGCTCTCACCAGACAGCTAATCTGCCAGGCCTTCTTGATCTGGGACTTCTCAGCCTCCAGACGGTGAGCAATACAATCCTGTGGTTTATAAGCCACCAGGTCTGTGGTATTTGGTTATAGCAGCCCAAACAGTCTGAGGATGGAACCAAGAAGATGAGGTTAAAAAATGCTCCTTAACAATTATGTTTAGGCTTTGGTCTGCTCATTGTCTAGAGATACTGGTTAGTTTTTTCTTTTCTTTTTTCTTTTTAATTGAAGGAATACATTTTTTCAGAGCCATCCAACTTTCCAATGTTATACTTAAACCAAAGAGAGTGCAGCCATTTGGAAAACAGAATAAGCTCTATCCTTTAAATCTAATTATGCCTACTGTTAAAATTAAGATATGATACAGGCCTATAAATAAGAGCCAACTCAATTTCAAGAAATAATCAGCAATAAAATAAAAAGCTGCAGTCGGGCTCAGTGGCTCAGCCTGTAATCCCAGCACTTTGGGAGGCCAAGGTGAGTGGATTGCCTGAGCCTGCAGGTTCCAGATCCACCCGGGCAACTTGGTGAGACCTCATCTCTACAATAAGTCAAAAAATTAGCCAGGCGTGGTAGTGCACACCTGTAGTTCCAGCTACTTGGAAGGCTGAGGTGGAAGGACCGCCAGAGCCCAGCAGGTTGAGGCTGCGGTGGCCAGCAGTGGCCACTGCACTCCAGTCTGGGTGACAGAGTGAGACTCCAACTCAAAAAAAATAAGTAAATGAATAAATAAATGAATAAATGTAAATAAAGAGCTGCAACTCTGCTGAATGAATTGGCAAGTTAAAATGCAAGTGTTAAGCAAATTTAAAAGGACTGAAATTTTACCATGCACCTTCTCAGACCACAGTGGAATAAAAATAATCATTAACACCAACAAGGTCCCCCCAAAACCCACAAAGACATGGACACTAAACAGCATGATGCTAAACAACTCCTGGGTCAATGATGAAATCAAAACAGAGATCAAAAGATACCTGGAAACAAATGAAAATGAAGAAACATCTTACCAAAATCTCTGGGATGCCATGAAAGCTGTAGTAAGAGGGGAATTTATATCCCTACAAACACACATGAAGAAAATGGAAGGATCACAAATTAACAGCCTAACAAGCCACCTAAGGAAGCTGGAACAGCAAGATCATAAAAACCCTAATTTCAGCAGAAGAATCCAGATCACCAAAATAAAAGCCCAAATCCAGAACACAGAAGACAAAAAGATAATACAATAAATCAATGAAACAAAAAGCTGGTTCTTCGAAAAGATAAACAAGATCGATGGTCCCCTAGCTAGACTGACCAAGAAAAAGAGAGAAAAAAACCAAATAAGCACAATCAGAAACAACAGATGAAGTCGCATCTGACCCTAAAGAAATACAAAAGATCTTTAGAGACTACTATGTACACTTGTATGGAAACAAACTTGAAAACCTTAAGGAAATGGAGGACTTTCTGACATCACACAATCTGCCTAGGTTGAAACAAGAAGAAATTGAGACCCTAAATAGACCAATAACAATCAAGGAAATTGACTATGTAATAAGAAAACTACCTACAAAAAAAAGCCCTGGACCAGATGGCTTTCCAGCAGAATTCTACAAGACATTTAAGGAGGAGCTGATTCCAATCCTACTGAAGGTATTCCAGGTGATTAAGAAAGATGGAACTCTCCCCAAATCATTTTATGAAGCTAACATCACATTGATACCCAAGCCAGGTAAAGACCCAACAAAGAAAGAGAACTACAGGCCAATATCATTGATGAACATAGATGCTAAAATTCACAACAAGATCCTAGCAAACCGGATTCAACGACACATCTCAAAAATCATCCATCATGACCAAGTAGGCTTCATCCCTGGGATACAATCTGGTTCAACATTCGTAAAACCATAAATGTAATTAAATACATCAATAGATGTCAAAGCAAAAACCACATGATTATATCATTAGATGCAGAAAAAGCTTTTGGTAAAATCCAGCACCCCTTCTTGATAAAAATCCTCAAACATCTAGGCATATGGGGAACATACCTCAAAATAGTAAAAGCCATCTACGAGAAACCCACAGCCAGCATACTACTAAATGGACAAAAATTGGAACGATTTCCCCTGAAAACTGGAACAAGACAAGGATGCCCACTCTCACCCCTCCTATTCAATATAGTATTGAAAGTCCTGGCTAGAGCAATCAGACAAGAGAAGGTAAACAGGGGTATCCAAATAGGAAAAGAGGAAGTCAAGTTATCTCTCTTTGTAGATGACATGATTGTGTACCTTGAAACCCCAAGAGAATCTGTCAAAAACCTCCTTACACTGATAAAGGCCTTTGGCAAAGTCTCAGGATATAAAATAAATGTGCAAAAGACAATCACATTTCTTTACACCAATAATAAACAAACAGAAACCCAAATAAAAAGCATAATTCCATTCACAATAGCCACACCAAAAAAATGAAATACCTTGGCATCTTTCTATCTTTTCACAGAGACGTGAAAGACCTTTACAATGAAAACTACAAAACACTGCTCAAAGAAATCAAAGATGACACAAACAAGTGGAAAAATATCCCATGCTCATGGATTGGAAGAATCAACATTGTGAAGATGTCCATCTTACCTAAGACAATCTACAGATTCAATGCAATACCCATCACATTACCAGCAACATTCTTCTCAGATCTAGAAAAAACAACACAGAAATTCATATGGAAACACAAATGAACAAGAATAGCCAGAACAATCCTCAGCAAAAAAAAACCAAAGCAGGTGGTATCACATTACCAGACTTCAAACTTTACTACAAAGCTACAATCATCAAAACAGCTTGGTATTGGTACAGGAACAGGCATATAGATCAATGGAATAGAATTGAGATTCCAGAAGCAAAACCTCTTTTCTCAACCAACTCATCATTGATAAAGCCTCCACCACCTACCACTGGGAAGAGGAGAACCTATTCAGTAAATGGTGCTGAGAAAACTGGCTGACCACATGCAGAAGATTGAAACAGGACCCCTATCTAACCCCATACACAAAAATTAACTCCAAATGGATCAGAGACCTAAATGTAAAACCTCAAACCATAAGAACCTTCGAAAATGAAGGACATACCCTCATGGAAATTGGAACTGAACAAAACCCAAAACCCACAGGCCATAAGAGATAAGATAGACAAGTGGGACTTCATTAAACTAACAAGCTTCTACAAAGCCAAAGAAACCATCAAGAGAGCAGGGAGACAGCCTACAGACTGGGAAAAAGTATTTGCCAACTCCAGGTCTGACAAAGGCTTAATATCTTGGATCTACAAGCAACTCAAACGTGCTGAAAAGAAAAAAACAAACAACCCCGTTATAAAATGGGCAAAAGATATGAACAGACACTTCACAAAGGATGATATCAAGCAGCCAACAGACACATGAAGAAATGTTCAACCTCACTAATCATCAGGGAGATGCAAATCAAAACCACACTGAGATACCACCTAACTCCAGTCAGAATGGCAATTATCAATAACTCAAAAAATAATTTGGAGAGGGTGTGACGAAAAGAGAACACTTCTACACTGTTGGTGGGAGTGTAAACCAGTGCATCCTCTGTGGAAAGCAGTGTGGTGACTCCTAAAAGCTCTAAATATCAACCTCCCATATGACCCCGCAATCCCCCTACTGGGAATATACCCTGAAGAACTCAAATCACTCTATAAAAAAGATACCTGCACACGTATGTTTATCACAGCATTGTTCATAATAGCAAGAACCTGGAACCAACCATGCTGTCCTTCAAAAGAGGACTGGATTTTAAAAATGTGGTATATATACATGATGGAATACTACGCAGCCATAAAAAAGAACAAAATCATGAATTTTGCAGCAACCTGGATGGAACTAGAGTCTATAATACTGAGTGACCTCTCACAGAAACAAAGATCTGAGTATCACAGGTTCTCACTCATATAGTGGACCTTGATCATCCAACGTACTACTGTAAGAAAATGACTGACAGTGGTAGGAAACTATGGGGGGGGAGAAGAAGGGAGATGGGATTAATAGTAGTAAACATCTGTCTGGGGACGGGGAGACACCTCTTATTAACAAGGGTGCTTGAACGAAGCATATTTGTATACTTAACGCTTAACTGTACTCCACAATATCATAATAAAAAATATTGTTCATAAAAAATAAAATAAATTTAAAAAAATTAAAATGCAAGTGTTTGTATTTTACATTAAGACACAATTATTTAAAGCCTTGGTAGACATGAAGGTCATCTTCCTCCCTCAGTTAGGATTGAGTCTCTGGAGGTTAAGTGATGTCTTATCCAATTTGTATACCTTACAGTCCCCACTACAATCATTCTCTACATGAGGTGCTCATTGGGATTTCCTGATAAAATTGAAAAAACAAAGTAAAAACTTTGTCTTGAAGCCAGGTGCGGTGGCTCACGCCTATAATCCCAGCACTTAGGGAGGCTGAGGTGTGAGGATTGCCTGAGTTCATGGCTTCGAGACCAGCCCGGGTAACTTGGCAAGACCTCATCTCTACAATAAATCAAAAAATTAGCTGGGTGTTGGTGGCACACCAATGTAGTTCCAGATACTTGGAAAGCTGAGGCGGATGGATCACCTGAACCCAGCAGGTTGAGGTTTAGTGGCCATGAGTATGCCACTGCACTCCAGCCTGGGCAACAGAGACTCCAACACACAAAAAAACAAAAAACAACTATGTCTAGGCCCTATCCAACTCTGCCTACAGAGGTTAGGCATGGGTTTTTTGTGAGTTTTTTAAAGTTTCTATTTCACAATTTCTGGAAACAACTCTTCAGTCATTTTTCTTCCAACTGACTTTTAGGTAAATAAAGTATAAGTACAATAGTATAAGAATAATCGAGTAGAAGGGTCAGGAAATCTGGATTTTAGAAATCTGGATTTTAGTGTTGGCTCAAGTACTAAGAAGCAAAGCAACTTATGAAAAGCCAGGACTTTGGTATGCACCATTTCCTTACCTGTGAAATTACAAGTTTAAGCTAAGTACTATACATAAAGACCCCTTCAAGCTCTCCATTGCCAATATTCTGTTCAATAAATCAGTCTTTTTACAAATTCAGATTTGTTTTTCTTTAATGAGCCAGGCTTGGAAGAATGTGAAATAGACTTTGAACTCCCTGGGGCTAAAACAACTTGACTCAAGTCTATACATCTCCAGCTCTTCCCACAGTGCCTGGCACAGAGTTGGTTCAATAAATATTTGATGGATGGAGGGTTGCTATGGATCTGATATTTATAGCAGAAAGGAAACTGAGAAAGAAAGTCTGACTTTTTTTCTTTTTAACAAATGAGTGAACTGGCCTTGTACTGACAGGTGTCTACAACTGGACATAAACAGCAAATGAATGTGAATTTCATACCCTTCTGTCTATTATCCCATCATGTACACAGAGACATTCTTCTACTACATACTACACTTTGCACTCCCCACACAGACAAAAGTGGTATGTGAAATAAAGTCCCATCTCTGGGAATGGGAAACAGGTATTTGGATTTCTATATCAACTATTTTCTAGGCGAATAACCCCGAACAAGTCACTTAACTTTTTCATTTTTCCAGGTATAAACTGAGACCAGATGATCTTGAATCTGTTTTATTTTCCTTGGGCCAAGAGCCTATGGTTTGAGGAATAGGCAAGACAGAGCTAACCACATTTTCCTTGTGATGAAACATTTGTATGTCTGGCAGTATTCTATGGGGATCAGAGGTATGGAACAAGCCACGCTAACATCGAAAAGATTCCCCTCACCAAAAAAAAAAAAAAAAAAATTAGCAGATACAGAAGAACATTAAGAAGTCAGTTATTCAGGCTCACTTGTGCATGCGGAGACTAGAAGTTGGTACATCATTCTCTGCCCTTGTTTTTATAGATGCGATGGGTAGACTGCCTGGCCTACAGCATGCTGGTACCGAGTGTGCATCAGTGGTAAGGACATTTTCATCGTCCAACAGATACAAAAAGAGGACCCCTCCAAAAACTCGGAGTTATCTTTTGGAGAGTGGGTTCCTTGTAGTACAGGCTTCCCCTGCTAGGTAAGTGATCTAGGAACCCACTGGCATTGGTGTACCAGCTAGCATTGTTGTGAGAGGCTGCGTTATGGAAGAAATATCCCAGGTTGTGACAAACAGTAACTGGTTCTTCCACCATGACAATGTACCTGCCCACACCACACTGAGTGTTCAGCTGTTTTTGACCAAAAATGCCATGGCCTCTATACCTCACCCTTCCTATTCACACGATCTCACCCCAAGCAGCGTTTTTTGTTTCTCCAGATGAAAAAAGTCCTCAAGGGGAAACGTTTTGCAAACATGTAAGAGGTGAAACAACAACAGGGAAAAAAATGGCAGAAGCACTAAAGGGCATAAAAATTAACAAATTCCAAAACAGTTTTGAGTAGTGGAAAAAGCATCTCGATAGTTGTATGGCATCAAACGGGGAATACTTTGAAGGAGACTGAAGTTTAAACATGTAAGAATAAATACACAATTTTTTATAAATAAATTCCCAGGTTTTTGAGTCCCTCTCTGTACATCATTAGTGAAGTTCAGGAAGTAATCTTATCTATGTGAAAACAGGCCTAGTCACAGATTGGGTATAAGGAAAAATAGGTTGCAATTCAATGTGATGCTCAGATTTCAAGTGAGAGTTATTGGAAAAATGATGGTGACATTAACAGAGAAAGAAAGGTAAGTGAGGAAAGGTGAAGTTTGGTTTCAGACATCTGAATGTTACTGGTTAGCTGACCATTTGCAGAGATCTTAAGCAGTTGAAGGTCAAAATTAAATACTGAGAATCCATTTATCTCTAAAGATATAAAATCTCCTTTGCAACTTGATTTCCTTAATTTACCATCTTAAGCGATAAAAGTAGGTTTTGAAGTAGTAAAGTGCATTCCAGAACGTACACCAAGGTATGTATCCTCTATAAATCCAGATCTCTCCAGGTGTGGGTCTGCATTTTACTCACATTGGAGTCTTCGTTCCTCTCCCTCAACTCCCCGACACCTGGATCGTCTGGAAAAGGAGAATTCAGGGTGCCCATGTCTTGTAGCACTCAAGGCTCATGCAACTCAAGTTACTGTTCGGCTTCTCACACTCCAGGCATCCTCAAATGATCTCCCAGCCCAGTGACCTTTAGGAAAATAGCCTAGTCTTAGAATAAGAGGAGCAACATATGGAAGGCTGCATCCCCAGATTTTCAGAACAAAACTGGCAGTGCGGGTTTGTGGTCTGATTACACTTGAGCATAGCGTCCTAGCAGGCGTAGGATATTTCTACCCACCAGCCTCAACATGGAGACTGCAGCAATGCAAAGGAAAAATGGTTTCAGCGAGGGAGGAATGGAATTTCTCCAATAAATGAATACGCCAAGGTAGCAGTTCAGAAACCAAGGAAAATTTCCACACACCTCTTCCCAGTCCACCCACATATCAACACCTGCCCCCAGATATACAACCTCGCCCACTTAATCATGCCATTTGACTCAGATAGAAGGACTTAGTGGGGGCTGAGGCTCCAGGCATACAGGAAGTCACCAGGATAACATAGCCTGTGTTTTATTTGCCATACTAACTCTAGAGTACTACCCAGATTGGAGTGACCTCACCCCTCAGCAAGAAAAACTACGTGTATGAGAAAGAACGCGTTCCAATTCCCAGCTCTTTGGTTTACTAACTGACACACTTGTTGAAACCTCAGTTTTCTGATCTATAAAATGGAAACAACATACTGACCTTTGAGTGTCATTTGGAGAATTAAAGTGAACTACATGAAGTGTTCCAAATGCAATTGATTTTGCTATACAATTGCTCCCAGCTACAGAGTACCCCACCTACGACATTGCAATACTTGTCTCCACAGTAGTTTCTCCAGAACAGAGGCTGAGTCTTATTGGTTTCTAATTTTCCAATGATAACCAAAATGTCTGGTATATTGTAAGAGAAAATGGGATAAGAATTGCTTTGAATTGTAGGAGGACTCTCTACTTAATCACCTTTCCATTCTCAGACAAACTTTCGCTCATAATCAGAAACTTATCTGACAATATTCAGATCTATGCTGGACACCTCTCTAGCCTTACATGCTTGGGTCAATGGGAAAACCCACGACTCCCAGAGCAACATTTTCATTATTGTAGGACCTCAGTGAATTTTGACTAGTTGACTGAATGAATAAGTAAATGAATGAATGGGTGCATAAACACAGTTTCGTGAGACAGTTTATCAAGATGAAATAGAAAAAAATCATTTGGGGAAATGTTTTCAGCAGTGATATGGCTCAAATTACAAATGGCCATGAATTGGGGAGATGTTTCCTTATTGTGGTGACCTAATTGGTGTGAGATAAAGAAGAGTTTGGGGCATGGAAAAAATCGAGTAAATTTTTAATTCTGAGAACTACAAGTTACCTCAAAATATGGCAAATGCTTACCAAAAGTGGAACCAGAGGAATAGTACACCAAAGGAAATAATTATCTTAGAAGAGAAGCATTATTATTAACTGGATGCAAAAGAATGGGGTAAGTAATAAATGGCAGTGTTTCTGGAGCTTTCATTATCTTACAAGGAGAAAGATATCAGTGTTTCTGGGGATAACTTTTCTACATTTTGATTTTTATAAGGTATTTAGCATTACCCCAAAATATATTCCTGTATTTTTAGTAGCCTTTTATCCACCCACTTAAGAAAATAGTTTATTTAAAGTCAAATGTGGTCCTCTCCTCTTGACAGAGTTTTTTAGAGCAAGTGAATTTCCACCTACCTCGAACCGTCTCGTTGCCATTATGCCTAGATTCAATTAATCTCTCAAAGACCTTCATCCTCAGACTGAATATTTTCTTCCATCAATTAGAGCAGTACAAATCAGGATCTAACAAAAAGTAGGGTCTAGGAGTGGATTCCATCCCTTCTCAATAATACTTCAAAATACTTTTTAACCATTCCTTCCCTGCCTCACTTTCCCAAGGTACAGTTAAAATTCTTTCACAAATAGAGTTCACAAAAGCATTGTCACTGGCAATGATTCTGAGTGCTTCGAAATCACTTTGGAAATATAAAATGTGATGTAAATGCTTAATTTAAAAAAGCTACATGTGACACAGTTGCTATTTTTACTACCTGTCTAACAAGAACCCCCACAAGTTTTTCGAAAATAGCTGACTCGCAAGCCAAGAAGAAATCAATCAAGATATCAAATGCATGCACTTTGATTTTAGAGGCAATGCATAATTTGAACCCATTACAACTGTCCTTGCCATCCAAGAATGGGGCAGCTTCTTTGAAGGAAACCACTAGTTTGTAAGGTCTCTTCCTCTTAGGCTTTCTCTGAAAACAGAAATTCAAACTCTCCACAACTGCCCTCAACAAACACCATTAACAGTCACCAAAGGACTGTCTTCCCTTTTCTCTTCCTCTATGCAAATCAGCTTAAAGTAGATACAATGCAAACCTTTAATGGAAGCTCAGCAGCAAGTGAAAATCAAAAGGGCAATCGATGTAACACCTCAAGATAAGGGAATCCAAAAGGTCAAAAGCAACTGTTTTCTACATATTGATTGGAAAAGATTAATTACTTTCCAGTATGCCATCTGATCACCAAACATGAATTGGCCATTGACTGTATATAAGATGCTGAAATGCACAGTCATCTCCATCACTGTTCCCAGTTGAAATGTACTTTATAAAGGTGATGCAGCTGTACATGGCGTATAAGCAGAAATGTGAAGAGAAGCCAGGAGTTCCATTGCCATCAGTTACCATTAGTGCAAGCCACACACCTGAAGGGCGACAATTCCTGGCTCTTGCCAGCTTGTATTTTGACTTTGCTTGACCTATGCTCTAGGCTCTAGGAAGGAATGTCACGGAAGATTCTGACCAGAAAATCAAGAGATCAAAATCTAAACTTAAGCAGACCACATAAGTGGTCAATAAAAAGAAAAGGTAACTGGGTGCAATGGCTTGTGTCTATAATCCCAGCTTCTCAAGGAGCTGAGGCAGGAGGATGACTTGAGTTCAGGAGTTCAAGACCAGTCTGGGCAGCACTGTGAGGCCCTCATCTCTAAAAAAGAAAATAAATAAACAGCAGAAAGGCAGAAATAAGACAAAGGTCAAAACTCTCTGAGTGTAGGAAGCTATAGCTCTGACACTATCTTTGATTTTGCTTAATTCAATATGTCTATTTTTTTTAATTTTTTATTTTTTGAGTTGGAGTCTCACTCTGTCGCCCAGGCTGGAGTGCAGTGACCACTCCCGGCCACCGCAGCCTCGACCTGCTGGGCTCCTGTGATCCTTCCGCCTCAGCCTTCCAAGTAGCTGGAACTACAAGTGCGCACTACCACGCCCAGCTAATTTTTTGATTTATTGTAGAGATGAGATCCCACCAAGTTGCCCAGGCGGGTCTCGAACCCGTGGGCTCAGGCAATCCACTCACCTCAGTCTCCCAAGGCGCGGGATTACAGGCTGAGCCACTGAGCCCAGCTCAATATCTCTATTTATAAAGCATGTATGTCACTTGCTATTGTTTTACATACTAGTGGGGGAAGGGAAGTGTGGAAGGATAAAGTAGCATTAAGAAGAGGTCTTTGCTTTCAAGGAGCCTAAAATTCCATTGCAAGAACAAGATTTGTTCACAGGTGCAATATAAAACGATAAGAGCTGGGGTAATCACTAAATCGTGTGATACCAACACCGGTGCTGGAGGAACGTAATGAAGAGGAGAGAGGAGGCGGTGAAGTCTTCTTGAGGAGGTAGGAATTGAGCTGTGGTCCAGCAGATAGAATTCGGATTGGAGATAAGTACTGAATGAAGCTTTCAGAAAGAAAAAAATGCCATAATATCAGAATTCTCAGCATGATGCCCTCTGGCCCAGTCAATTCACTGAAATCTCATTTTCTGAATCCAGATGGGGCAGAGAATATCTTGCTTTGGCATCAGGTAGTTATATTTCCAACCCCAGCTCTACTGTTTTGAGTTTTTTGAGCTTGGCTAAATTGTACAACATCTTTAGAGCTCTATTTTCTTAGGGAGGATAATAGTCTTTCCCTCATAGGGAGTACTGTTGAGGCAATAAAATAAGGTGTATATAGTGCTAACTCATGGAATAATTTCAAATAATATTGGTTAACTTTATTCTTAGAAGCACATTAACAGTCATTTCTCTAGGATAGGCCGTTATTTATCCACCAAAATTTATTCTTTCCTTCTTCTGTAGTAACAAAGTTATAACAGGGCCCAGACTGCCCTGCCAAAGACTACACTTACCAGCTTCCCCAGCAGCTACATGGTCTACATGACTTTGTTCCTACAGTAGCAGATAAGCAAAAGTGATGTGTCTCTCTTCCAGGCCTGGATTTGAAAAGTGCCTTTTTCCTCTTCCTGTGTGTTGGAACATGGTTTTACCTGAAACCCAATTCTGACATGCAGATGAGGCCATTGCCTTAGTATACAGCAAAGGAACAAGTTGCTAGAATGCCCAAATGAGACATAGTGCAAAACAGACCACCTACCTCCCGGGATCAGAGGAAAGAAAAAATAAACTTCTTTGTTATTTTAGCCTATAGTCTGGGTCTCTTGTTACATCAGCTTAGTCTTTTGATCTAACTAATGCAAGATCTCACTCTTTCTTTGAAAAAGTAGTTTCATTTAGGTAGAATAGATATTATCTCCATTTGGTACCAAGCAATCTAAAGCCAAGGGAAGTTCAAGGTCACCCAACCTGCCAGTGCAGTCCTGTTCACCAGTTCCCAGAGCGTTAGTCTTTGCCTTTGATAACTTTGTCACTTCTTATTCCAGACATTGTGAACAGAAGAACCATTTAGGTTGAGGCGTTGATGGAAGTTTGACAGGTTTGAATTTTACATTTCAAATATAGAATCATGAACCTAGATTTTAAATTAAGCTGCACATGGCAAGTGGTTTTCATAATTAGTGCTATTACGCATTTGTTGCCACTGTAAAATTTCAAGGAGCACTGAAAGATGTAATTGCAACACACAGTTCTGGAATCCAGGGCAGAAATGTTTGGTATTGGGGGTAATTTACACCCATAATGTAATTAAATAGGAGGTAATTTGCATTCAGATTTGCACATTACAGTATTTTTTTCTGATTATAAGGATAAAAAAATAAAAACCTCTGGCAAGCACAGAAGGTTTCTGAGTGTTCTGACAATTCGTATTTTAGACAAATGACATTGGAAAAAAGAACTTTCTTTTTTTTTTTGAGTTGGAGTCTCATTCTGTCGCCCAGACTGGAGTGCAGTGACCGCTCCCAGCCACTGCAGCCTCGACCTGCTGGGCTCTGGTGATCCTTCCGCCTCAGCCTTCCAAGTAGCTGGAACTACAGGCGCATGCTACCACACCTGGCTGATTTTTTTATTTATTGTAGAGATGAGGTCTCACCAAGTTGCCCAGGGAGGTCTCGAACCTGCGGGCTCACCTCAGCCTTCCAAAGTGCTGGGATTACAGCCTGAGCCACTGAGCCCGACGGAAGAAAGAACTTTCTAATCTTTTTTTTTCCCTGGAGCCTTCGCAGTTTGCCAAGAAAATAATAAGCTGTCTCTCAAATATTTTAATATGAGACATGCTGTGATAAATAACTGGTTTCCCTCTGCACTATTTTTGCTAAACTATATTTATAATTTATTTTTGATTCTCACCTATTGATAGGCTCTGCCTATAAATAAAAAAGATGAAAGGCATAAGCTTAAACATTTGAAATGAATTAGAATCTAAATGTTATATTAGCAAGAAAATTAGAATTTAGGGTTATCAAACAAATTCATAGATTATACCAAATACTTGTGGCATGATCTGTATCTATATCTTTGTAACCTGATTTGTGCTTTAACAGATCTGTCATGGTGTCAGTGGGATACAAGATTTTATTTGTATTTAAAACTAAATGCAGATTCACAAAGTTCCACATTCTGTTCATAATAAGTCAACATGCAGCTCCTGCAAAAGAAAGAAGGGAAATTAAAAAAAAAAAAATTGGAGTCATCTGCCCACATAACAAGTGCTCCCTGCAGCCTGGCAACTTTCTTTCTCATTATGTCAGTATGCAAGACACTTTGGGGGGGAAAGAGAAGGGATGTCCTGTTAAATACATGCACGCACTCGGTCATATGGGAAAATCTTTTCTTTTTCCTGTGATTTTGACATTGAATTATTTGCCTGAAATCAAGCACCCAATGATATTCTGACTGAGCAGGCTTGTAAACATCTTCATTCTAACATTTTCATTGCCAAATCCAATGAGCTAAAGAACAACAATTTACTTCTCACTTACCCCAGGCAAATTCTTGTCTCTCTGACAAGTCCTTTAACTCTTCATGAAAGGTTTAGCTGATAGCCTTTTTTTAACCCTTTGATAGTACACAGTGAGAACCTACCAGATGCCCCAGAGCTGTGCCAACCACTGTGGAGGTGAAATTCCTGATTATCATAATAATATTAATGATAACTACCATGTATTGAGCACTATCAAAGGCACTAGCACTTTCTACACACTACTCCTTTTAATCCTCTAAGCCATGTTATGGAGTAGGTGATATTATTATTGCTGTTTTGCAAAGAAAATGAGGTTTAGAGTGGTTTCGATACAAAAGAGTTATAAAACAGCAGCATCGAGGGGTTTACAATCTAGCTAGGAATATAAACCCAACTCAAGTAAAAGAATTATTGAAAAATATTGTGTATCACTAAGTGCTATACTGTGTGGAGTAGCCTACTTGCTCCATAGAGTGGACAATAAGGCCATTATTGTCAAAGAAATTCAACTACTTGGAAGATTCTTCACTTGGTTGCCTCATAGATATCTCAGATTTGGCATGCAGTGCCTAATTGCAGTGTCCAACCTTCCCTAACCCCTAAACTTGTTTTTTCTCCTGTAGTTTATATTTGGGGAAATGCGTTAGGGGGAATAATGCCCCTGTCTAAAGATGTTTACATCCTGGCTGGGCGTGGTGGCTCAGCCTGTAATCCCACCACTTTGGGAAGCTAAGGCAAGAGGATTGCCTGAGCCCGGGAGTTCGAGACCAGCCTGGGCAACTTGGTGAGAACTCGTCTCTATAATAAATCACAAAAGATACCTGGGCGTGGTGGCGTGCATCTGTAGTTCCAGTTACTTGGAAGGATGAGCCCAGCAGGTCAAGGCTGTGGTAACCGTGAATGTGCCACTGCACTCCAGTCTGGGAGACAAGAGTGAGACTCCAACTCAAAAAAAAAAAAAAAAGATGTTTACATCCTATTCCCCACACCTATGAATATGCAACTTTACATCACAAAAGAGACTTTGCAGATGTGATTAAGATAAATGTCAGCAACCCCTTTGGGTCCCCTCCCACTGTGGGAGTTTTTCTGTCCTCTCAGTAAATCCTGCTTTAAAAAAAAAAAAAAAAGATAAGGGTCTTGTATGGGCTTAATTGTGTCCCCCTAAATCTCATGTCGAAGTCCTAACCCTCAATACCTCAGAATATGACTGTATTTGATGATAAATCTTTTAAAGAGGTAATTGAGTTAAAATTAGGTCAGGTGCAGGGGCTCACGCCTGTAATCCTAGCACTTTGGAAGGCGGAGGCGAGAGGATCACTTGAGCCCAAGAGTTGAAGACCGGCCTTGTCTCTACAAAAAATTTTAAAAATTACCTGGGTGTAGTGGCACTCACCTGTAATTCCACCTACTTGGGAGGCTGAGGCAGAAGGATGGTCTGAGCCCAGGAGGTCGAGGCTGCAGTGAGCCATAATTGTGCCAGTGCACTCCAGCCTGGGCGACAGAGTAAGACTCCAACTCAAAAATAAATAGACAAACAAAGAAATGTAGCATCCTTAGAATGTGCCCTAATCCAATAACTCATGTCGTCATCGAAAGAGAAAATTATGGCCTACACACATACAGAGGGAAGTCCATGCAGAGACTGGGAAGAGGGCAGACATCTACAAATCAAGGAGGCCTCAGAAGAAATCAACCCTGCTGACATCTTGATATCAGACTTCCAGCCTCCATAAAATAAATACATTTCTGCGCTTAAGCCACCCAGATTGTGGTATTCTGTTATGGCAGCCATTCTGTTGTGGCAACCCAACAGACTAACACAAATCCTAAAATGGGAGCCTTATCCTGGCTTATCACAAGGGTTCTGTCAAGAGAAGACAAGAGGGTCAGAGTGAGAGATGGGCATGTAGGCTGGAGCAGAGGGCAGTGAGGGCAGAAGAGGCTTTGCTGCTGGCTTTGAGAAGAGAAGAAGGAGCCATGAGCCAAAGAATGAAGACGGCCCGTAGCAGCTGACAAAGGAAGAGCAACAGAGTTACTCCTGAAGGCCCTGGAAGGAACTCAGCTCGACCCACACCTTGGTTTCAGCCCTCTGAGACCGCGTGTAGACAGGCATTTCACCTCCAGAACTACAAGATACTACTAAAAGAATTTTGGCGCCAGTAATGACTCCACACCCCGCCAGGACCAAGAGATTTATTAAAGGGGGCTGTTACAGAGAGGATCTGTAACGGGGAAAAAAAAAAAAAAAGAAAGAGAGTGTCCAGCCGCTAGCTGAAACGCCCGAGTGCCTTTGTTGTCTGGTGTGTCGGTGCCATTATGAGAGCCGCCCCTCTGGTCGCTTCCTGCACCCTTCAACTACATTTGTGTTCTTTTGAAGTCACAAGGTTTGTGGCAACTTGTTACAGCAGCAGTAGGAAACGAATGCAGGGTTCCCATGCCACCCCTCTCTGCCCCTGACAAGTCCATTCGCTCCAGTATCTGCCTCTCCTCATCCGTCTTTCTTTATGGATAACTTCCTCCCATCTCAAGAATCTGGATGCTTACAATAAGCCTCCAAACTTGTTTTCCACCTTCCGGTCCCTTCTGTCCTCCATGGTATTCTGTTCTTTTACAGAAATGTGTTTACCCATCAAAGTCCCCTTATGCCAAATTAAGTTTTCTAAAAATAAAAATAAAAACAAAAAATCTGACCAAGGCACTATCTCACTTTAATCTCTCAACAGCCACTAATCAACTACAAGATGAGTGCAAGATGAGGTCCTGTTATGACGTAGGAAGCCCTCCATGGCCTCTCCTCTGCTTCTCCCGTCCTCTCTCTCTCTTGTCAACCTTGGCTATGCGAGGGAGGGCCCCCCAAATCTGGAATTATCTTTTGGAGGACAGGCTTTCTCCACTAGGTAAGTATTCTAGGAACCATTGACATCAGTGCTGTTGTGTGAGGTTGTGTTCAGCTTCAGTAAATTTTGTTTCTGTTTTGTTTTGTTTTGTTTTGGAGACTCCTTCAATACGTTTGCCCATTTCATGGTGGGTGGTTTATGAATGCACCTGCCCATACCCTGCTGATTACTCAGGAGTTTTTGACCCAAAACTAGCATGACCCCTGTACCCTATCCTCCCTATTCATCCGATCTCACTCTGAGCGATTTTTTTGTTGTTGTTGTTTCCCTGGATGAAAAAAGTCTTCAAAGGGAAACCTTTTACCCATGTGGAAGAAGTAAAACAAAAAAATGGCAGAAGCACTAAAAGATATCAAAACCTACAAGTTCGAAAACTGTTTTGTATCTACCCTAGGGAACAGAGGTTGTTATATAACAAAGACATCTGCGCCCACATGTTCGCTGCAGCACCAATTCACAATTGCAAAGATGTGGAATCAACCTATATGCCCATCAATTAATCAGCGGATGAGGAAAATGTGGTATATATACGCCATAAACGGTCACAGGGATGGAAATAATAGACATTGGGGACAATAATAAAGGAGGGGGGACCGGGATTAGGGCTCAGAAACTACCTACAGGGCACAATGTTTGCTATCTGGGGAATGAGCCCCTAAGGCCCACTCCCCACCACTACACAATAAGTTCATGTGACACGTGTATGCCTTTGAATCTAAAAAAAAAAAATTAAATAAATAAAAATAAAGATAATAGCCTAAAAGCAGCCAGACAGAAATAAGACATTACCTGTATTTGAATGACAATAGATTTTGCATTAAAAAGAAAAGAAAAACACTGTTTTGAGCAGTAGAAAAGGCAACTTGATAGGTGTAGTGCATCCAACAGAGAGTACTTTGAAGGTGACTGAAGTTTAAACACGTAAAATAAATACAACATTTTTTCTAAACAAACTATGGGTTTTGGGGGGTTCCCCCTCTAGGCCCCCTTTCAATCCTGGGGTACATGCCCCCCACCTCCAGCCCAGATTATCTGTACCCCCTCTTTCCCAGTCTGTGCTTTACGATCCCATCTCTCTATCCTAGGGTTCTTGCTCCCCTTATTCTGGTCACTTGCAGGTGTTTGAGGATCCTGTGCTTGCCCTCACCTCCCCTCTTCCCTCAGCAATTCCTACTTGTGCCTCAAAACTCACCTCAGGTGTCACCTCCTCCAGAAAGCTCTCCCTGAAGGTCTTCCATCCTCATCAGCAATTGGTTTAGTGGCCCATCCTCTATGCTCCCATGACACACTTTGTTCCCCTCGAGCTATGTTAGAGACAATCCTCTCCCTGGTAACTACATCTTGACTTGCCTGGATTTTCTAGTATCGTGTTATATGTTTCCCCGGTGTTCAGTACAGTGCCTGCTATTGAAGAGGCTGAGTGTTGAGTAAAAGTTTTAGGGACAAAAGGTAGAACTTCATTTCTTGTTCTCACAACAAATATTTATTGAGCACTCACCCAGTAAAACACTGAGAGATATACAAATATAGGTAAGTTTCTGATTAGGGCTCAGAAACTACCTATGGGGCTATCGGTGCTGGGCTGTTATTTAAATGACCAGCAGGTGGTGGTACCCAACCAGATCACAAGCAATCGACTTCAGGGACTGAGAAGAGAAATGCATCCTTGAAAAAAAACTGACCAGATCCTTTTCCCCCACTGAAAGAGGGGGGGGGGACGAGAGAGGAAACAGAAGATTTTGCTGATGTGATGTAGGGTCTTCAATAAATGTCTAATGGTTTGATGGTAGCATGAGCATACCTTGTGCAAGAAAGCTCACAGGTGTTTCACCCTTCAGAGCTTCGGAGAGTACACCAAGTTTGCAAAGTACTCTGAGCATGGCAGAAGGATGGGGCCCCAGATACCATCAGAAGGCAGGCAGAAACATAACACATTGTGTTAAAGGAGTCAGAGTGGCTAAGGAAGAATGTTCGTCATTAGGCATTCCGTGCCTAATAATTTTATGCAATCAAAATCCAGAAGTTGATTTCTGCCATGACTAATAGAAAGAGCATAGATGCTGTTTCTTTTCAAGGTCAACTTTTACTCAGGAAAAATGAGAAGTTATTATCTTCCTTGACCCTATCTGATAAAGCAGAAACCAAAACAGACTTATACAAATGAAAATAAGGGTGAGTCAGGGCACTTTTCCCCATAAATAACCAAAATGGATTAAGGCTGACTGGTCTCTAGGCAACGCCTATAAGTGCAGTCGCATAACCCTGATCTTAGTATATAAAATAGATGATCAAGAGATTCACTTAAAATTATTCATGGCTGGCTCTTCACTGTTTTAATAGATTTAAAAAGTGGCTTCCTTGGCAACCATCCCATTGTAAACCTCTGCTGATAAAGATTGTAGACCAAGGTATCTCTTCTGCCAAGTTGCAAATGCTTATTATTGGATCTCTCAAAGTGGATTTAGTTTAAAGAGTTTGATGTCTACAAAAGAAAATTGTGAATGCATGATTAAAAGAATGTCTGGAATTCAGATGTGTACAAATATGTAAGTATATTAGTAAATAAATGATATGATGACAAATTAATGTATAGACCAAATTAAAATCTCCCAAACACCAAACCAAATGTGCATATAAATGTGAATAACTAGATACCAGGTAAAATAACACATACAATATTAGCAACATTATCTATAAGCATGGACTAGAAGAATGAATTAAATGTACTTCAGATTACATAGAAAATTAATTTAGAATAAAATATAACAGACAAGCAATTCAAAGTTTTGATTTTTAATGTCTTTAATAAAGTCACAAACCATAAAATAATGTTCATCTGAGAAAATATTAAGATGTTTTATTTTTTATAAATAGAATTTCAAAAGCATTAAAAAGAATACATAGTATGTCTAGGATCTTTTTAACATGACCTAACAGTTCAACAATTAGCTTTTAAATGAGATTTTTTAAGACGGACTGCATGGCCTTCTGATAAACGTGACGAGGACTGTCTTCCAGAGTCAGACACTCCTAAACTCCTAACTTCATGCCACCACCTCCTAGCTACTTAACCTCTCTATGCCTCTGCTCAATTGCTTTTTCAACAAACTTGTGATGATAATAATAGTGTCATCTAACAGGGTTGTTATGATGATTAGATGAGATAACCCAGTAAATGCTTGGGACAGTGTCTAGCACATAGTAAGCACTTAATAAATGCCAGTTATTGTTATTGCTGTGACTGTGATCTCCCTACTTTTAATAGCCTTTTAATACTAATTGAGACTGGATTTGATACTCTATGAAAGGAAATTTTTTTGAATGTTAGAATGGTAAAATGGAAATAGTAATTTATGCTCTGTCTTGACTATCCTGGGTTCTCAGACCAGATGAAATAACATTATTTTGTTTTGTTTCTCTGATGGAAAGCATTATCCACATGTAAAAATGTGGTGGTGGTAGTAATGATGGCGATGACTTAGAGATTCAGAGTACCATTAAATGTAAAGGAATACAGTATTTAGACCTGACTAGGCCAGATTACAAGTTGCCACCTCCGTCTGTCACACCACCGCCCACAACTTCAGGGTGACATTCCTCTCAGTAATCAAGGAGAGACAGAGGTAGACAGAAAGGGAGACAAAAATTAATATCAAACCCAGCTAAGCTTTCTTAATCTACTATTGTCATTATTAATTGCTACTGTTATCATTCTTGATCTAAAGTGTCTTTTACAAATCTTTTTTTAAAGAGGAAAAGGCAAGTTAAATACCTAGAGTCCGGATCTCATGGCAAACAGGACTGTGTTTTTTCTTCTAAAGATAGTAAATTGCTTATTCAGCTATATTCACTCTACAAAATAGGGCATGGAATTGTATACATGGAAATATTCCATCTATATTTAAATTCTAGAGAAAAAGTCTAAAACAAAATACTGAAATGACTGTCTCTCTGCATTCTGTAAATTTTTACACTATATACATGTGTAAATTTTAACTAAAAAAGTGGGTAAAGTATTCTAAAATATATAATGTTCTTGGCAATGTAAGTGACAAGAAAGCTATAACAGTGAGCCTATTTTCAGAGGATTATGAAAGAATATTGCTTTTCAAAATTGCAGAGGTTGTGAAAAAAGAACCCAGTCCTGGTACTGAGAGGCAAAATTATCAGGTAGGACTTCTTTTAAACGTTATGTTCCCAGGTTTAGCGCTTTTCAGAAATGTGGTCCAAAGATCATTGATCTGCTGTAGTTTTTACAAAGCTCATTTTAATTAAGAGTTTCCAATAAAAGAATTATGTCTCTTGCTAAGTAAGGCCTTGGTAAGCTTGGGATAAAATACGCTATAAATATTCCAGAGCAGCACTGGTGCAGTTATGTGCAATGCAGGGTTTTAAAAAATTCAAGTGCATATCATCAAGATCTGCTGCTTGATCGGGAAAGCCAACATGTTCCATTTAAAATACGCTAAAAATTAATACAGCAGTACTGTTTTATTATGCATCTACTGAACTTTATTTTTAGAATCGCTTTTTAGCAAGGCTCTATTAAATAGTTTTTAAAAATTCTAGGTTTTCCTTCTCTGGCTCTCACAGAACTGATTCACGGGGGAGAGGTGAAGGTATTACACAGCAAAAAAAGAAAAAAGTAGGCAGTAAGCTATGCTAAAGCCAAAAACTACATTTTTTCCCCATAAAATATAAAATTTCTATATATAGAATTTCAAAACTGATTAAGCTAATATTTAGGATGATAGAAAGCATTCTAAGTTCTTAAAATAGTTGCATTAACTTCATAAAAAAAAGTAACTGACCAGAAATGTAAGGCAATATTCAACGAATAAAGTATTTGGCAGGGGAAACAAACATCATATCAGTGGCTCAATGTCAGAAAAGGGACACTGAAGTTCAGATGGATTTGTTTTAATTAAGGCTATGGGGACATACATCCACATCCTAATTTTCCTGACAAGAAACAGCCTTTCTCTCCTATTTCTGATACACACACACACACACACACACACACACACACACAAAATGTCGAAACTGCTTTTAAAGTTTGACATTCAGAGGCTCAAGTAGAAGTAACTATTACAGTTTTCCTTTTTCTTATGTTCCTGTTCTGGGAGACTAAGTCCCTAGCTTCCTACGTCAACAATCCCGTAAATAATTAGCAAAGGATAAGTTATAAATGATTACTCATCATGAGTTCTAGAATCAAATCCCAGGCAAAAGGATCATATTCAAGACATCACAGTGGGTCGGGAGAAAGTACAAATCATCTCATCTTAGAAAGATTCAGCCTACCAATTTGACAATGGCATCTTCCATCTGTAGTAACTGGCTTGCTGTCGAGTTCCCATACCCCATCTTCCTTGCATTCTTGTATATCAAAAAAATATTTTCTAAACAAAGAAATGCAAGGGAAGAAGGGAGAAAATATACCCAACTCCTTGCTGCTTTATCTTTAGTTTTTGACCTGATAAATATGCCCCTTGTGCAAAAGCTATTTTTTCCATTATCATTAGACAAGACCCCTAAAAAATCTCACAGTGGCTATCTCTTAACTACAAAGTTAACATTTGCGCTTTCTGTACTAAAGGAACATACAGATTGGAGCATGCTTTGTATTTCTCTATAAGGTGATTCAAACAGGCTGTAGCTTATGAAACAACAATCCAGAGACAATTTCATTAAAAATGCCTTACATCTAAATCATAGTGTAACTTCCCTATTTAGAATATATTTTAAAACTATTTTGATCAAATTCAGTTCCATCAATGCAGTGTGATAAGTTCAGATGAATTGCCATGCTTGTTTTCTCTCATGTTAATATTTTAGGATTTCATAGCCTCAGTGTCATTCGGGTTTTAAAAAATTCAAAAACATATTTTCTATGACAACTAGGTAGTAAATGTTCTTCAAAACTATGAGACAGAAAGGGAAAAACAACTGCTATAGGTTTTTTTTAAGTTTTTATGCTAAATTCACTGATGGGTATAACCTTCAAGTCACCTTTAGGAAGAGTAACTAAAGTGGAAGAGGAAATATTTTGCTAAATAGAGAACTGGAGTCACCAATTTTTTTAAGCCATAGGAATGGGTTTTCCTTGATAAAGTCGATGTTATAATTCTTTGCAATATCCTGTAGTGTCCAGATTGAACATGTGACACTGAAGTTACAATTTTAAGCTATAGGCACTAGATTTAGCCCGAGTAATTGGCCGTTATTTTGTTTGTACGCAACACTTGCCTCCTTCTGTAACCAGTTGGAAGCTTAACAATTTCTGAGCTAGTTGAGATACAAGGCAAAACAGGCTAATTGTGAAGTTAGACATGTGTTTCCTTGTAAATGTCTCTCTGCAGAGTCATCTCATTTCCAAAGCCCTGAAGAAAACTAACAGCTGAAGTCTGCCGGTTAACCATGTGCTCTCATTGCAGAAAGTGTTTGCAGTGAATGTGCAACAGGAACTTGCCAAGGATTTTTATATATTTTAACAAAAGCAGAAAGCAATAAGTAACAACGGCAAAATTACTGCATAATTAGCATTTGGCCTTATCTAGATGGCATCCTGCAGAGTCCAACTCTCAGATCTGCAGTACTTTGCAGAAGACAGAGAGTTTTCTTTTTCTTTTTTTAATTTATCCATATAAACTCAGAAACTTTTGTTTTTACAATATTCACAGGTCAATCCCTTCCCTCTGTCATCTGTCTCTCTCTTGCCTGAGAGATAACTGCTCTCTTGCTCCTTGCTTGAGAGATAACTGGATCTTCAGCAAACTAGAACATCCTTCTCCCACAAGGCCTGCAATGCTGCAGTTTCACATGAATAAACCCAAAGTAACTCCCTAAATTAACCCCTCCTGTTTTAAACATTTCTTCTATTTTCATACAAATGAGCCAACCAACCGAGCTTATAAAAATATAAAATAAAACCTCTAAGAACTCGTCTTTTCTGATTACTTACTGATGAACATTATCCTGTCATTTAATAAAAGAGGGACTAGAGAAAACACGCTGTGATAAGAAGCTATTTAATTCTGGAGTCTCTACTTTTTACCAGCTGCAGTGTCTTCTCACTCATAGCAAGCAACTCGCACTCAGTCAATTGTGTCTGTGCCCTCAGTACTGTCATCAGTTCTGCATTCTCTTCTTCACTTTGTCTTGTAATATATTCTGAACTTTTTTTTTACCCTGAATTACTCCCAAAGCACTCTCCCAAATAAAAGGATATTGCAAACAGTTAGGAGTGCACCAGACAGCAGAAAGTCTGCGCAGAGCCCTTGTTTGAATAAACGTGGTCAAAGATATGGTAAATCTATTCCAAATCAATCATTAAAATCTAAAGGGGAAACATGTTACATTTTAAATGGAGGGAAAATATCGGGCTTTATTCAAAGTTGTGGTTAATCTGCTTGGCAACTTTTAAATTAATTTAAAGTTAACTTAGATGGCTTTTCAGTCATTGCAGTTACACATAAGGAGTACTGAACTGAAACATGACAAGGCAATTGTTTACGTCCAAGCTTATAAACTGTATTTCCTTGGACTTTTCATCTCGGCAGGTTTCAAGTTCTCCTTTCCAAGGAATACTTGACCTTCACATTCCAGGCCCTGTATCTCTTGATTCCCTGCATCCATCATATGCTAGAAAACTCAAACAGGGCCACAGGAACATATTTCTGTTAACTGGCTTGAGTGAATTTCGGTTGTTTTCAAAACCTGCAGTCCGTTCACTGTGCCAACCCTGCATTGCAGAGAAGTCTTAGCGTGCGATTCCAGCTTGGCTCCTGCAAACAGAGTCACTATAGACAGGGTTTAATTGTCTTTACTCCCGTAGAAGAGCGGGGGGGAGCCCCCTCCCCGCTGCCAGCCCGGACAGGCCAGGCTGGGTGACGAGACCCGGGGGTAGCCTGGCCTCCCGCGCGCCGGCCTGGGCGCTGTCCTTGGTGCTGCCGGCGCCATAGCGAGCACCAGCGCCTTACCTTCTGCCCTGCGGAAGCCGCGGACGTCCCCCCAAACCGTTAAGCGGAGTGAAGCGCCACATCCCGTCTCCATCACCATTACCCCGGCCTGTCCTCTCTGTCCCCTTCCCGGAGCCTTCGGGCCGGCTGTTCCTCAAAGTCTTTTCTTTTTTTTTCCTTCTGGCCCCTGCTCCTCTGCGCTCCTCTCCAGCTGCTTTAAGACAAGCAGGAGTGGGGGGAGCGGAGGGAGGAGGGGAAGATGAGAATGGGGGAGGGGAGAAGAGGGAATGCAGGGGGAGGGGAGGGAGGAGAAGGAAGGGAGTGGAAGAAAAGGGCCCGGGGGAAGGGGCCTGGCGAGGAGGGCGGGGTGAGTGGGACTCAAGGAGGCCGGGAGCAGGAAGGGGCGAGGGGACCAGAAACGAGCGGAAGCGATGAAGTCTCGGGGAAAGGACAAAAGGAGAGCAGGCGTGGAGATAAGAGTGCAGGGCGCGTCGAAAAACAGGGGGGCCCGGGGGCCCGGAGAGGGCCGAGACAAAGAAGGGGCGTTGGATGAG
>NW_007257525.1:446882-447870 GCF_000164805.1 Carlito syrichta | reverse complement strand
CAGCGGCTTCCGCTCGCAGTGGTGGTCCCGCGGCTCGCCCAGCAGCGTGTCCTCCTCCTACAAGCGCAGCATGGTCGCCCCGCGCCTCGCCTACAGCTCGGCCGTGCTCAGCTCGGCCGAGAGCAGCCTCGACTTCAGCCAGTCCTCGTCCCTGCTCAACGGCGGCGGCTCCGGGCCCGGCGGCGACTACAGGCTGTCCCGCTCCAACGAGAAGGAGCAGCTGCAGGGGCTGAACGACCGCTTCGCCGGCTACATCGAGAAGGTGCACTACCTGGAGCAGCAGAACAAGGAGATCGAGGCGGAGATCCACGCGCTGCGGCAGAAGCAGGCCTCGCACGCGCAGCTGGGCGACGCGTACGACCAGGAGATCCGCGAGCTGCGCGCCACGCTGGAGATGGTGAACCACGAGAAGGCGCAGGTGCAGCTGGACTCGGACCACCTGGAGGAGGACATCCACCGGCTCAAGGAGCGCTTCGAGGAGGAGGCGCGGCTACGCGACGACACCGAGGCGGCCATCCGCGCGCTGCGCAAGGACGTCGAGGAGGCGTCGCTGGTCAAGGTGGAGCTGGACAAGAAGGCGCAGTCGCTGCAGGACGAGGTGGCCTTCCTGCGGAGCAATCACGAGGAGGAGGTGGCCGACCTGCTGGCCCAGATCCAGGCGTCGCACACCACGGTGGAGCGCAAAGACTACCTGAAGACAGACATCTCGTCGGCGCTGAAGGAGATCCGCTCCCAGCTCGAGTGCCACTCCGGCCAGAACATGCACCAGGCCGAAGAGTGGTTCAGATGCCGCTACGCCAAGCTCACCGAGGCGGCCGAGCAGAACAAGGAGGCCATCCGCTCCGCCAAGGAGGAGATCGCCGAGTACCGGCGCCAGCTGCAGTCCAAGAGCATCGAGCTGGAGTCGGTGCGCGGCACCAAGGAGTCCCTGGAGCGGCAGCTCAGCGACATCGAGGAGCGCCACAACCACGACCTCAGCAGCTACCAG
>NW_007257525.1:428497-446663 GCF_000164805.1 Carlito syrichta | reverse complement strand
CAGCTGCCTGGGGGTCCCGGCCTTTTTCCAAAACGTGCTTCTGTCCCCTGCCAGTTCTGGCTGCACACGCTTGCATCGGTGAAGGGGGGGGGCATGCATTCGCCAGTTGATAGAGTGGCAACTTTAGGGCAGCTTATGCCAAAAAAGCAGGCATCCCCTACTTTTCCGGCGGCGATCGGAAGAGCTCTCAAAGCTGGCTTCAGCCCGAAGGGCTCGGATGGGAATGGCCAGGCCAGCCGAGGAGTTGCTCCCTGCGTGTTTGATTCCTGCTGAGTCGCGATCCAGGGCCACCGGTCTCCGTGCGTAACGTGCCCGGGAAAAGTCGCGTTGTCGTGTTGATCTTGCTTGTTTGTTTGAGAGTCGCTTGGAGTTCAAAGAAAAGGGAGGGGGACTGGGAGCGAGGTCTGAGGTGGGCAGGGCTGGAGGGCGACTGGGGAGGGAGTGGGGGGAGGAGCGGGGAGCGAGTCGTTGGTGAAGGAAGTTGCTGTTTGAAAGGATGAGTCTAGGGAGACTCCCGGCGTCTGTTTCAGGACACCATCCAGCAGTTGGAAAACGAGCTTCGGGGCACAAAGTGGGAAATGGCTCGTCATTTGCGAGAATACCAGGACCTCCTCAACGTCAAGATGGCTCTGGATATCGAGATCGCTGCGTACAGGTACAACGCTCACGCCCACGTGGCCAGAATGCCAGCCGCACTGCAGAGGCTGTTGGAGCAGAGCCTTCCGTACTTAAGTTAAAGCAGGCAGGGCGCAGGAGTCAAACAAGGGCCCGGTTTTCTTGCTTAGTTCAAAGGAAATTATTCTGAGGAGTTGCCAGTGTAGGCTTACCCTTTTTATACAACCTTGAAAGAATGATAAAGGGATTTAAATCACACATGGGGAGGCGTGGGGGGACCTACAGGGGACGATTAATGTCAATGCACATGCTTAAACTTTTTAAATTGAAAAATGTTTTCGAATGCTTGAAGCAAAAACAGAGTGTTGGTTTTTAATATTTCATTTGGTGGTTTCAGCTTTTTAAGTGTGATGCCAAGGACAAACACCAGGATATTATATGTCTCTGTGATAGCTTACTATTGCCATCATCTGGCTGAGAATAGATAGATTGATATATATGAGTGTAGCTATATTTATTCTTATATATGTAGATTAGATGTATTAGATTTTATATCAGACTATAGTGTAGATTGTATGTCTAGACATATTTGCAAGTTTCTATCTATAGGGACATGCAGACACATGTATAGATACGTATAAATCTAGGTATATGGATATATACATGTATGACCACTTTATAGAGAGAGAGATTATATTTCTACTAACTGACTTGACCCTTGCTGTTGACTAAGTTCACAGGACAAAATTCTTGATTAAACAATTTTTCTACAACCAGTAAAGGTAAATGATGACAAGAATAAATTGCACTCACAGAGCCATTTTTCCTTTCATGAAAGCTAATAATCAGATAAATACTTATGATAAGAATCATAGACCAATTTGTAACTTAATACGCCCATTAGCACTTGGCTATAATCTGATAACCTAAATTCTGAAATACGCGTAACAGTTTTGTAAAATTTTTTGAACATTTTATTTGCTAAAAAAATAAGAATAAAGAAATAGTGCATCTCCTGAAAGTCCAAATGTGCAAGCAGGTCACTAAAGTTTGTTTTGGGGGTTTGTTTTTTTGCCCCTAAGGAGCTTTTTAGCATATTCATGTCTCACCCAATGAAGCTCTACATGGTGACTGGGTGTGGCTAGTGAATTATTGGGCATAGTTAGTTACTGCAGAGGGCAACTGTCTGGCAGTCCCAGAGAATCTGTTTGAAAAACGACACAGTATGCCAGTGAAATGACAGCAAGTACTATACTGGCTTGGTGAAATCTTTCCCTTGTTCAACTCTGTTCGTTCAGAAGCAGCTACTGCATCGCCGGTAATGTGACGAAGTTCAGGAGGCCCAATGCGATTTTAATTATGTCTTGTTTTCTCTGATTCTCGCCTTAGAAAACTTCTGGAGGGTGAAGAGACCCGATTTAGTACATTTTCCGGAAGCATCACTGGGCCGCCGCTGTATACACACCGACAGCCCTCCGTCACCATATCCAGTAAGATTCAGAAAACCAAGGTCGAGGTGCCCAAGCTCAAGGTCCAACACAAATTTGTCGAGGAGATCATAGAAGAAACCAAAGTGGAGGATGAGAAGTCAGAAATGGAAGAGGCTCTGACAGCCATCGCCGAGGAACTGGCAGTGTCCATGAAAGAAGAGAAGGAAGAAGAGGAGGAGGAACAAGAAGCTGAAGAAGAAGGTGTAGCTGCCAAAAAGTCTCCAGTGAAAGCTGCCGCACCTGAAGTTCAAGGAGAGGAGGAAGAGGAAAAGGAGGAAGAAGAAGAGGAAGAAGATGAGGGTGCCAAGTCAGACCAAGCCGAGGAGGGAGGTTCTGAGAAGGAGGGGTCTAGTGAAAAAGAGGAAGGGGAGCAGGAAGAAGAAGCAGCAGAGGCCGAAGGTGAAGGAGAGGAAGCCGAAGCTAAGGAGGCAAAGAAAACTGAGGAAAAGGGTGAGGAAGTGGCTGCCAAGGAGGAACTGGTGGCAGAAGCCAAGGTGGGAAAGCCAGAAAAAGCCAAGTCCCCTCTGCCAAAGTCGCCAGTGGAAGAGGTGAAGCCCAAAGCGGAGGCGGGAGCAGGGAAAGTTGAGCAGAAAGAGGCGGAAGCCAAGGAGGAAGCCAAGGAGGCTCCCAAGGAAGAGAAGGCAGAGGAAAAGGAAGAGAAGCCAAAAGAGGTGCCGGCAAAGAAGAAAGCTGAGTCCCCAGTGAAGGAGGAAGCCACGGTGGAGGTCACTGTCACCAAGTCAGTGAAGGTGCACTTGGAGAAAGACACCAAAGAAGAGGGGAAGTCGCCGCAGCAGGAGAAGGAGAGGGAGAAGGCGGAAGAGGAGGGGGGCGGTGAGGAGGAAGGCAGTGGTCAAGGCTCAAAGGAATCCAGGAAGGAAGACATAGCCATCAATGGGGAGGTAGAAGGAAAAGAGGAGGAGCAGGAAACCAAGGAAAAGGGCAGCGGGAGGGAAGAGGAGAAAGGCATTGTCACCAACGGGCTAGACCTGAGCCCGGCAGATGAAAAGAAGGGGGGCGACAGAAGTGAGGAGAAAGTGGTGGTGACCAAAAAGGTAGAGAAAATCAGTGAAGGGGGAGATGGTGCTACCAAATACATCACCAAGTCTGTAACCGTCACTCAAAAGGTCGAAGAGCATGAAGAGACCTTCGAGGAGAAACTAGTGTCTACTAAAAAGGTAGAAAAAGTCACTTCCCACGCCATAGTAAAGGAAGTCACCCAGGGTGACTAAGATTTGAGTCCATTGCAAAAGGTTAAGCCATATGACAATTTCAAAATGCATGTGATTGGCAGCTTCAAAACAGAACGGGTTCTCCCATGGGGGCTCCAGGCATTGTATTTTACTTTGTGCAATACGAGGGGACTGCATGCACGCTCAGGGTGCTCCCTCCTCAGTCCTTGGGGGATCCAAATGCATGATATCGTATGTACCTGGGAAGTTTGTCAATTTCCTAAGCTGTTGGAAGGGGGTCACTTGGGGGGATGTCTTGAGATGTATTATGCAAAGTACCAACTGAGCCAAAAATAATAAATGAAACACAGAACTCTCTTAGCCTTAAGAAAGCTATATATGAATAATTATGTTTACCTCACTGGTGCATTTAAAAAGGACTTTTGTTCATGGGAGAACCTCGTTGACATGCACAGTTCGCAACCTTATGTTGATCGATGTTAAACGTCACAGCAGTACTTGCTCAATAAAGGTCATATTGGAAACATAGTCAATCGTTGGGTGTTGCGTCATTTCAAAGTGAAGTTCCCACCACTAGATGCTCCCTTGCCCTTAAGTATATTATTCGGGGGAATTGTAAGTGACCTACACTTCTTAACACCAATTCCCTGTGAGTTCTTGGAAGACATAATTGCTGAACACATTTTCAGGTGTGTCAAAATTTTACTAGGCCCAACCTTCATTTTAAAATTTTAAAATCATATTTTTAAAATTAAAAAAATCAAATAAAAGAGAAAATTGGGGGTGACAGATGTCTTCAATATTTGATCCCAAACCAGATCTCAGAGAACCTCCAGGTAAGAGGGCCAATAAAGGTGAGGTCCTCCTAACTTGGGCCTTAGGGTCGGGACAGAGACAAAGGAACTCATGGCATATATGAAAATGTGTCCAGAAAATGCGGGGCTGAAACCACTAACACTCCAAACGGGAAATATTCGGGCTCAGATCCCTGCCTCTGGTTCACAAACACACTTATCTGCATCACTCATTCTTGGTTTGGTTGACAGAGATTTGTACTTTAAGTATTTTACTAATTGGGGAAAATAATGACAAAAATAAGCACAACGCGCTATTTGGGGAAAAAATGAGATTCTCTGACATAGGCAATAAATGTTTTCAGATAAAATGGCCCAATCTTGACCAAAGAAATAATAATATTTCAAAATAAGTAAACATTTTCAAAATGTAGACCTAAAAACCCATTAATGCATTAATTAGCATATTATCTTTTCCAATCCTTATGTGTTTATTAATAGGATCAGCCCACCAATATAATCCTTGATACTCTTTTCAAGAGTTTTTCAAGATACTCCAATTTTAATGCCTAAATGTACCCAGGAAGCAAATTGTTAATGGTAATTTTTGTAGTGATGTTTCCCAATCATTAGTCATTTGTCAAGTCTCACAATTTTTGCTATATCTACATCTCATCTGTACAATTATGTATTTACATTTTTCTTTAAAACAACTCATGCCTTGTGTTTATTTTTCTGAAGCAATATTTATAACAGTCAAAGTAAAACAGGATTATTTAAATATAATCAGGGAAAAAAAGCTGACAAAGCCATATAGAATTTTTTTAATAGTATGTTGGAAAGATATAGGATAACTCCTGGAATGAAAACATCAACAGAGGAAGCAATTGGGTAAGACACATTAGGACAACCCCAAGGACAGAGGTTGTAGAATCATGATGCAATCACAAAGCTGTTAAACTCAAAACTTTGTATCTCTTCATTGGAGTTTTAGGAACAAAGCATCCTGTATTTGCCTCACACCTTAGCCAGCAAAGGGAGGAGCATCTTGATAGGTCCACCAAAACTGATTCCAATGACAGGACAAGTAACTACCAAAAAAAAGTCTGGAAACTCTTACTAGAAGTGGAAACAGGCTGAATTTATATATGATCTATATAAAGTTGTAAAATACCTGCTAAGTATATAACCATTACTATAGAAACACTCATTTGCACTTAAAATCATCATCTCGTCAGCACTGCTTCCTAGAGTTTAGAAGACTTTTTTTATAGTATATATTGTTTTAAAATGACAGAATCAAGCAGCAAAACACTCCCTCCAGTTCTAACTTTGTTTCCAGCCACCTCATTTTCTTTCCAAAGAAGGGAAGAATTTTAGTAACACTTCCACATAGTCCATAAGGTGAATTGTTATTTTGTCCACTTTAAAAATAATAGAACAAGTAAGCCAGGCATGGTGACCCATGGCTGTAGTCCCAGCTGCTGCAGAGACTGGGACGTGAGGGTCACTCGAGCTTAGGGGTTTGAGTCCAGCCTGGGCAGTATACCAAGACCTGAGACCCCCATCTCTAAAACAAAAAATAAGTAAATAAATAAATAACAACATACCTTTGAAAAGCCATGCAAATATTTCTAAATACATCAAATTGGGTGATTCATTAATTCGATAAATGCTTGTTGAGGGCTAGGGCCTGGAGATATGATCATCTTCCTTGTAAAATTACTTATTCTGTTGTCAATCCCAACCATTACACTATTTATTTTTATTTTTATTTTTTTTAGTGGAAGTCTCACTCTGTCACCCAGGCTGGAGTGCAATGGCATGCTCACAGCCACCACAGCCTCCGACCTGCCGGGCTCAGGCGATCCTTCCAACTCAGTCTTCCAAGTAGCTAGAACCACAGGCACACGCCACCACATTCGGCTTATTTTTTGATTTATTGTAGAGACGAGGTCTCACCAAGTTGCCCAGCCTGGTCTCGAACCCGTGAGCTCTGGCTATTTTTTAAAAAACAAATTTAAATTCATGTTTTCAAATATGTTCAGTGACAGGGAGAAACTACATTTAAACTAAGTACAAACATCCAAGTACTTAGGGAATTTGTTTAGGGAATGTGAGAACCTTTTCTCTGACTACAGTCAGTCTCTGGAAAACATGGCATTAACTCATTGAAAAACAGAATTTCTAAAAATTGCCTTAGAGATACTATTTCACTTTAAATGTTGTAAGGACTTACAACAAAAGTTAATTCCTTCTCAATTTTCAAACATGGAAAAACAATTTTTTTAAAAAGAAAAACTTTCTTTGGGTCACACACTAGTAGATGATAAAACTAGGATTTAACTGAGAGAGTCCAGCTCTGAGCATGTACTGTTAACCCCTGTCCTATAATAACTCTCAAGTCCATCTATTGTGTCTCTCTTCATTTTTAAGGATATTCAGCTATGGTCATTTCTTTCTTTTAAGAATGAATTAAAAAACCACAATCATGCCTTGAATCTTTCATTAATATGCTTATATGTATCTTTACATTTTAAAAGATAATGTGGGCAACCCTTTCAGGACCCTTTCCGCTGCTGGGAGCCTTTCCATCCTCTGATAAATTCCTATTTACTCACCTCTTAAAAATAAATAAATAGATAATGTGCTATCACTTCTCTAGGGCACCATGCTTACAACATGAGAAGAATAAATACTAATATACAAAATATGTGGTGATTCCTTCTATCTCAACAGCTTGCAACATACAAAAACGTAGCAAATACTTTTCTCATAGTTAATAAAAAAAGAAAGTGTTATTTCCAGTCCATTTCTTTCTACTGCCAATCAGTGCAGAAACAGTATTAAAACATTTCCACAACAAATAGGTTCCTGTCTGGAACAAGGTTTTTTTTTTTTTTTTTCATGGTGGTTTATATAATTTTCCCAAAGGGAAATGAGCTATTTTAAGTGAATTATTTTATTAGAGCTACATAAATTTTATCTACTTTCAGGGCTCCTATCCTTACAGTTTGGCAAAAGCATCAGATTAGAGTTCAAATCCTGGTCTGTAGATAGTAAAATTGTGTGTCTTGGGTCCATTGTGTTATTCCTCTAACCGCCACTTCCTTATCTGTAAAATGCAGCTGCTGAGGTAATTAAATGAGATGATATCTACGAAAGTGCTTAGCACTGTAACAGGCACATCGTAGCTGATCAAAGTCATTCACTGAAAGTATTAAAAGTTAAACTGAATAAAAGTGATAGATACAGAATTTATTTAATTTGAAGATAAGAAATTGGTATATTAATTTTCTTATATATAATCTCAATACAGATTACAATTACAACTTTACCACAATACATAGATAATATAAATAAAAGTACACAGATATATTTCTTCATCAGTGCACACATTTTTGTTATCCATATAGAGTGGAAAATTATGGCATTTTTTCACCACACTAAACTATATAAGCCGCTTAGATATTCAAGAATCCATCTACATACTCATAGGGCTTAAAAGTTTCTTGATGCAAATTATTTAAAACAATATTGAGGATAAGAAAGAGAAATATTTTTGTGCTAGGCTACGAAGACAGCATTAAATCCCCAAATTCATATTGATTGTGCTCAGTACCATAATGTTGGGCTTTCAGAGTTCTCTTTAATTTCTTATTTTGAAAAGTTATCATATCATATTTTCAATAAGCTATTCATTTTAGGTAACACTCCTTAAATCATTTCCATAACTCTAGTTAGTATTCTTGCCTTAGTAGAGAACAGAGTTGAGGGAAAAAATTAAAAGCTGACTAGATTAAAAATAAAAAAGTTTACACGGAGGTTAATCATTCTAAAAACCTAGGCAGGAAGTTAGAACACTTACATAGGCCCCATGCCTACAGTCTTGTTTATGTGTGGCTAGGTGATGTCACAGAGGAGAACACAGAATTAAGGGTCCCAGAACTTGAGTGACACTAGTGTCTCCATAAGGAATTCCTGATTCTGAATTGAGATCACAGAATGACAAGTTAGGGGCCAACTTCAAATATCGCTGGTTCTATCTTTTGGCATCCTCACGTTCATAAGAGAGTAGGCCATGACAATTAAAAGAGATGCCAAAGAAAGGGGCCTCCTTGTATAATTGGTTCTCAGCTTTCAAAGAAATTTTGGTGAGAAAGGTAAAATTACTGGTTCACATCAGTGCTTCTGAATATCCTAAATTTTAATTGTTCATCTCTTCTGGGAAACCACAGATTGGTTGAAAACCCAGAGGAGTAGAGCACAAAGAGCGTTCTTTGCCCTGGGACTTAGGAGGCTTGGGCCTCAATACCTGTTGCGACACTCCTATGTGTCCAATTTGAACTTGAAAATTCAAGTACACATTGCATCCTGAGATATGCTTTTACATCTTCCTCAATTTACATATCAAAAATTTAGTGTTAGCCAGAAAGAATATTTCCACTAAAGGAAAATTTGCACTTGAAATACCATGTACTAATATTTGAAAGAATAAAAAGTTAAAATGCATTATTTTATAGTTATATAAGTATATCAAATATAACTATCTGAAAGAAAAAGAGGATGCTGACTTCCCTTTTCTCCAGATTTCTTTTTAATCAAGGCTGCCAAGTTTCTTCTCAAGCGGACTTATGACTAACCTGAGTAAAATTACAAATGGAAGACTCATAGAATAACAATGTCTGACAAATAGTAGGTGTCTACTATATGGTAAATCCTTATTGCCATTATCATTATTATGTGATAACTAAAATATGCATATTAATTGCTATGTCTATAAGAGATACACACAATAATTCAACTTATAGCAAAGCTTCAATAAGCAGAAGAATAAGCTTAAACCTACCCTAAACCCACCTCTCTCATGTCCAAAAAGTAGTTGCCTAACTTATCATCGAATACCTACAGCCATCCCAAGAAACAGGTAACTTGGACTCTGTAAAATGTTCTTTACACTGTTCTAATATCTGATCCCTCATAGCTTTTATCCACTGACACAGCAAGTTCAAGAGAGTCATATAAGTCCCTCTTCCCTTTTCCCCAAGATGGACCTTCAGAGAGATGATGGCCATGCCTAAACCCAAATAGCTCGTGACAGTAATGACAATTGTTGAGTTTACTATCTACCACACTCTCTCGTAAGCACTTTGTCTATAACAAATCATTGCATCTTCATAACAAACATATGTGTAGGTATTACCTTTATCTCCATTTCTGCAGGAATTTGGGCATAAGAAACCCAGGTCTTTTTTTTAATATATCAAACCCATGCCTTTTCTACTAACATACTTTAATAGACAAGACAACAAACATATATAACTGCATGGGTTTGCTCTTGGGATTAACCTTCTGCCTGTTGGATCTAGCCTGACCCAGGTAGCCAATCCCCATATTGCATTTTTTTACTTTATGGAGAAATTAACTGACCTCTGCAGAGAATTATTATAAAACACACTGCTATATAAGTGGCAGAAATTTTCACTCAACAGTCAGTTCCCCTAGGTTATAGTCTAACTCCACCACCTTGTGCCTAGAAAAGTACCGTAATTTTGTGGAATCTTCTTTACCAAATAAAATATGTTAAAATTCTAATGGGTACATAGGATACTTCCGATTTCTATTTTTCCATTTCTCAGACTCAGGAGGAAATGATTTAACTAATGAGGTTTCATTTTTGTTTTTGTTTTTGTTTTCTATTAGCCACCTATAATGCACAACTGATTTCATAAGGTACAGCAAGAGTATCTGCCTATTATCTTTGGCCAACATTGTGTTCCTCAGTGATAGCAACAAGGAAAGTATTTAGGTTGGATTAAAGTGTTTGCGTATAAAGTGAAATTATTTTTATGCGTCAGCAATTACACAGGCTTGGACAGTTCTAATAGAGTATGTCTTGAATGTCACATGTAGGAAATTCAGACAAATTTGGATAAGTCACTTCCACATCCCACCCACTGTCATCTGTTATTATCATATTTGAAATTAAATTTCCTTTGCTGGGCATCATTGATTATGAAGCTTAATAATCACATATCCCTGGAAAAGGAGTTAACCGTGTCTACCCACTGAGTTCATTCCCTTGGCATATTAGAATGAGTATTACAATTAGAGGGAACTCATGTGTCCATGACACCTGGAAAGCTGATGACCATTCCTGTACTTCATCAGCCACCCATGAACCCATGAAATGTGCCACCAACGTCTCTAAAGTTATCACTTTCTCACTGGCAGTTAGCAAACGGCTGGGCCAATTCTTTGTCAGGGATCTGCTTACAGGATTTACTCACAAAGACTCATGAACCTCAATATTCCTATCAAGAGACATAAAATTCAAGGCCGAGGAAGTAAGAGCAAATGGAGTCACCCAAAGTATCTGCCTCCTTCTCAAATCTGGTGAAAAGAAGTGAACAAGATCTTGCCTGAGAGAAAAGAAAGACTTGTTAAGGAATGAGAATAACCAATAATGTGAAAGATATATACCTTACCCACATTAACATCTTGTTAATATTATCAATAATAACACCAACATTAATATAATTCACTGTCAAGTTAACAGTTCCGTTCAGGGCTTGGCATGCCACTTTAGGATACATTTCAAGATGTTGGCTATGTCCACATTCCATCAGTAAAATATCCCTGTCCCTCTTGGGACCCCAATATAGCAGGACCATTAACTGGAGTGCTCTCTCTCCACACAGAACCCCAACCTCCAGCTTGTCATTTACAAATGCTGTGTCTTATTTAGAACTTCTGAAAACTTGAAATTTGTTTTCCATTTCCATCCCTTTGGGAAGGAAACAGACAGAGCCTTTGTTTCATATTATTTACTTGGCTCCTCCCCAAATCCTTGCAGACCATCCAGACAATCTAGGAAGCACAGGTAGTTTTCAAGAACACAGATTTTGATGTCCAATGAGAAATCTTGGTGCAAATCCCTGTTCTGAATTTCCTAGCTGACTTAGTAAGTTTGAGGCCAGTCGAAGAAAAAAAAATTCTAGGAGTACCAAAGAGCATGGAATTTAATATGGAGAAATGTACCACCAGTTAAGGAAAAGCTGAGAAGCCAAAAGAAGACATATTTGTCAGCTCAGGCTGCCGTAACAAAACATAGACTTCAGTAACAGAGATTTATTTCCTCACGCTTCCAGAGGCTGGAAGTCCAAGATCAGGGCATCAGCTTAGTTAGCTTCTGGTGAGGGCTCTTTCCCTGGCTTGCAGATGGCCACCTTCTCACTGTGTCCCCACATAGCAGAGTCAGAGTGAGTTCTCAGGCATCTCTTCTTATAAAGACACCGATCCTATCAGATTAGAGTCCCGTCCATAAAATTCATTTCAACTTAATCACTTCCTTATAGATCCTATCTCCAATACAGTCACAATGGCAGTTTATGTCTTCAACATATGAATTGGTGGGGAGGGAGGTGAGGGGGACATGAGTCAGTTCACAGCAAGGAACAATGGGACAACCCGAAAGTTAGCAATGAAAGGAAGCCATTATCACCTCTAAAGTTGGAACACCCGGGAAGCAGATGTTGCTACCAGAGCCCAGAAACCAGGGCCACACAAAGGGAGCTAGAACCATGATAGGAGCAGCCTGGTGAGAACTGAGACCATGGAAGGAGGGAGAAGGGAAGCCAGACTCAAGAACCCAAGAAGAAAAAGGCGATGCAGCTCCTGCCAGACATACTGCCTGAAAGCAGGACTAGAAAGGGGAGGGATGGGCGGTGATCGCAAGAATTCTCTTTTTCACCCTCCCTTTTACCACTGTTTCTCCAGTACCTCCCATGGGCTAGTAGTACCTGGAAGCTAATCAGCAAGATAGCCTGGGATATGTAGTTTCCATGATAAGAGTTGAGCAAGGTCAGGGTAAGAAACAGAGCCGAGAACAAATTTACAGATGACTGGCACACTCACCATGTGACTTTGGGCGATGCAGTCTACTTTTCTGCACATCATCTGCAAAATCATCTTTTCTCATCTGTAAAATGAGGCCAATTAAAGATATTTTGAGCATTGTACAATATAATTCCTGTGAAGCTCTTTGGCGGGGAAAGTTCTTTAATGTATAGTAAGAGCTCAATAAATGCTACTTATTATTATTAATCAGGGCACCTTTATTTTAGCTCGTTTCAGGATCAATAAGCTAGGAAAACCCAGATGTTGGTTTGAACCAAGCAGTCTATAAGATGAAGCTTTGAAGAAGGTTAAAGCAATTTCTGAGGGTCCATTCCAGCTTTCTTTCTGCTCTCTACTTCTCTTTTCCTTTTTTTTTTTTTTTTTTTTTTTTTGAGTTGGAGTCTCACTCTGTCACCTAGACTGGAGTGCAGTGGCCGCTCCCGGCCACCGCAGCCTCGACCTGCTGGGCTCCGGCGATCCTTCCGCCTCAGCCTTCCGAGTAGCCGGAATTACAGGCATGCGCTACCACGCCCGGCTGATTTTTTGATTTATTGTAGAGATGAGGTCTCGCTGCCCAGGCGGGTCTCGAACCCGCGGGCTCAGGCAATCCACTCACCTCAGCCTCCCAAGGGCGTGGGATTACAGGCTGAGCCACCGAGCCCGGCTTTCTCTTTTCCTTTTAAGCTACTTCCATTTAAGGGTCCTCCCTTCCTCTCATCCAAAAGTCTCTTCTTGTCCAAAAGTTTCAAGGTTGTGTACATGTGTGCCTATATATGATAATCAAGATGATTAGTCAGCAAATCAATAACCAACACAGTTAATCCATTCAGATATTTCCCCCACCTCTCGCCTTTGACCAAGGGAATGCATAGGTACTCCATATAGCATATAGAAAGCCTTCTTTATTAAATGATTCGCCTTCCTCAGGAAGGAGGGCCTTAGCAGATGTCTTTTGATAATGAAGTCAAACAATGGACAGTAGGAAACAATCAGCTTAATGCCTCCTCCACACGGACTGCTCTGTCAAGGGGAAGGTCATATCTTTCCACTAAGGTCCCACCCTTCCCAACAAAAAAAGAGACAGTGCAGCAAAGAAGTCAAACGGAATGGATCTCATATACTCTGCATCTTACTCACTAGAAAAATTGTACATTCCAGACCAAAAGGCAGAGTGCTACCAGGAAAGCAGAGGCCCCCAAGGGCAGGTTGGTGGTATTCCCTGCTTGTGTCAAGATGAGAGTGCCTGATCAGCTTGAAAAACATGAACAATGATGGGAATCAGATGCAAACACAGTGACTAACTAGGGTGCAACTGGGTGATCAGGAACAGGAAACCCAGAGTTAACAGATTGAAAATTCAGTTTTTATCCACTCTAAACCAATGTTCAATAAGGAACTGTTTCAGAACAACTGAGTCAGGAAAACCAGAATCTTGCTGAAACCAGTAAATAATATATCCTTATTTCAGGGATGTCTTCTGTAGAGTTGAACATGAGCATGTCACGTGTGGCCACCCAATAGGCAAGTGAGGCCCGAGAAAATGTTTGTGTCCAAAAAAAGACAGTAGGTCAGAATATCCTGATAAAGAGCCATACCAGAGATTGGTTTTGGTCATGTGAGTCTATGGTAATAGTAACATTTGTCTCCACATCAATGCCACTAATTAAGACACCTAAAACTCACACACTTCTTGTAGTTTAGAAAGTAGCTTCAAACACATCATTAAACGTCACGATATACAGGACAAATATTGTAATCTCTCTTTTCAATCTTTAGACATGGAAGCTGAAAGAAGTGATTTATCTATATCAGAATAAAGTCACCAGTAGGTTCCGTCATACACATTACTAGGATTTTTTTTTTTAAGAAAAGATGTTTGACTTTTTAAATTCTAAGCGTAACAGATATTCATGGTGGAATATTGGCATTATAGCATATTCATCCATATTCCTGTCACCTGAGATAACTTATTTTTCAGTATATTTCCTTCTGACTTTTCTGTGCACAAATTTGAAATGGTGGTGATCATTCTGAAAATGTTACTTCATGACCCATTCTTTTTTGTAACAATATGCTATAAATGTTTTTCCATTTTATTTCATATTTGTCACCATGACTAGATGTTAAATGACACTCAGCATTTATCACATCCCACCCTCCTTCTGCAAACAGAGTCCCTGGGTCTATGGTTTCTGTATCCCAACTATTCCAGCTGCTTCAATAGCTTCAAAACCATAATTCTACGGCCCCAAACTATTTATGAAAAATAAGCACATTTGGTTGATAATAATAAGCTTTCCTAGGATGATCATCATTACACTTGGCCTTTCTTGAGGACCATGCCATCAGTGCATAATCAGCAAATGTTTATTGAGCATCCAGTTAGTGTGGGAGACATATCAGCTATATGAGCAAGTAAGCTAATGTTTGGTTCATCCCACTTAAATCTGACTCAGTATAGGCAATCTGTGGTGGGACTGTTTTGGGCCCAAAAATTTACATTAGGCAAAATAAATATCAGCGGCAAAGGACAAGTTGTAGGCAAGAGAGGTTGAAAAAAACATTCAAAATATAAAGCCACTATGAGAGAACAAGGGAGGATTAGGAGAGGCAAGAATTTTACCAGAACGAAGGAAGAAAGCCTGAAGGAAAGAAACTAATGATGTATTTGGCGGGAAATTAAAACCCAACTAATTAGTCAAAAGGTGTACTCATCTCTTGGGTGGTCTTGGATGCTTCCCCTCACAGATTCTCAGAACCCAGGCTGGAAGGGACATTATAACCATCATAGCTAATGTCTGCTACACATTTATTGTCAGAAACCAGGCAAAATGCTTTTTTACCTTTATTGTCTTAATTTCATTGTCATAACCACACTAGGAAACAGAAAGTATAAAATATCTTCCAACAGATAAGGAAACTGAGATTATTATAATTTATTACATAAATTATCCCATGTCACAGAATTAGTAAGTATCAGAGAAAAGATTCAAACCAGTTCTCTTTGACACATGCACTTGACCCTACACATCCTTAAAGGAATCTAGCTTAGTCAAACTCTTAGGATTCGTAAACCCATCTAATAACATTCTGCAAATGCTGGAAAACCTCCGGTACTGTGGTCTACTATCAGTCAAGGCAGGCAAAGGAGAAAAGGGTTGTTATTTCATACAGGAGAGTTAAGGAAGGCCTCTCTAGTAACATGAGATATTTATGAGATACATATGCAGATATCTATAAAAGATACATGGCAAGACCAACCCGGGCAACTTGGTAGACCTCATCTCTACAATAAATAAAAAAATTAGCCGGGCGTGGTAGCGTGCATCTGTAGTTCCAGCAACTTGGAAGGCTGAGGCAGAAGGATCGCCAGAGCCCAGCAGGTTCACACTGGAATGGCCATGAGTCTGCCACTGCACTCCAGGCTGGGTGACAGAGTGAGACTCCAACCCAAGAAAAAAAAAAGATACGTGGATATATATGAGGGGACCCATTCCAGACAGAAAGAACAAGTGTAAAGGCGCTGAAGCAGTAATTTGTTTGGCACGTTGCAGAATAATGAGGCCAGGTTAGTAGAAACAGAATGGACAAGAGGGAGGCCAAGGCAGAGACAAGTGAGGCCTGATGAAGGAAGTCCTTAAAGACCACCGTAAATACAAGGCAGTGGAGGGTTTTGAGCAAAGAGTGACATAGGGAGATTTTAAAAGAATCACGCTGGCAACTATGCCGAGTGTAGACTAGGGGACAGGAAGAACTAAAGAAAAAAGCACTGGTTACAAGGCAATGGCAGAAAGCCAGGTAAGAGATTTTGGGTGCCTAGGACCAAGATGGTAGCAATTGAAGATGATGAGAAATATTAGGTCACTGGGCATATTTTTAAAATGATGCCCATGAGACTCGCTGATGGAGAATTGTAGCAAGTAAAAGAAAAGAGAAATTAAAGGTAACTCCAAAATGTCTGATCCAGGAAAGGAAAAGGATGCAGTGTCCATCTATAGTTACAGGAACAAGTGGGAAGATATACATATATATTTTTTTGAGTTGAAGTCTCACTCCATCGCCCAGCCTGGAGTGCAGTGGCACACTCACAGCCATCCCAGCGTCGACCCGTTGGGCTCCAGCGATCCTTCCACCTCAGCCTTCCAAGTAGCTGGAACTACAGGCACGTGCTACCAGGCCTGGCTAGTTTTTTGATTTATTGTAGAGATGAGGTCTCACCAAGTTGTCCAGGCTGTTTTTGAACCGGTGGGCTCAAGCAATCCTCTCATCTCAGCCCCCTAAAGTGCTGGGATTACAGGCTTGAGCCACCGCACCTGGCCAAGTGGGAAGATATTTAAGGAAGAAGAAGAGAAAAAGGGACATTGGTTTTGCTGTGAGAAATCGACTGCCCATGAGACATTAAAGTGGAGATAACATCTCAACGTAACCAATTGCCACAAACCTTGTGCTTATTTCACCTGTAAAATGGATAGAATATATTCCCTCTGCTTCTCCGCATTGTCAGAACAGGTGAAAGTGCTTTCAAAAGCAAAACACACTGTCAAACAAACACTTGCTACTGGTGATCATTTTTATTATCATTGAAATTAAAATCTCAACTGTGAAGAACAAAAGGAATGGACAGATGGAGAACTGGTCCCCATATGGATAGTAGGATGGGGACAGAGAAGAAAACAAGCCTGATCACATCGATATAAAATGAATTTGTTGGCTTTAACAGTATAGCGGGACATTGGAGATAATGTGTTGGGCTGCTGGCAATCCCCATGTGATCGCTGAAGTCTTTCAAAGTAATTTTCTTATTTTGATGCTTCACAGGCAGGTTGCTCCTGGCTGGCAAAATCCGCTTTTATCCCTCAGGAATGACGATCAGTAATTCGATTGCTTTTGGAAGAAATCCTGACTTTATTTCCTGGTGTTTGTGCACGCTTCAATGACGTGTCCCACACGTGTGTCTTGTGGAGAGGGCACTCTTACAACAGGTAGAGCTCCAGGCTCCATGTCACCAGAGCAACAGCTCCATCTTTCCCAAGATCACCCAGGGCATGAACTCAATCCATCCTTCTCACTCTCCACACTGGAATGTCAGGATTCTCCTCTTCTAGGGGAAACAGTACCAAGCAACTCCCAACTGATGTACTCAACCAGTTAACAGAATTGGAAACAAGTCAGCTAAATTCAGCCTGATTATTTCAAAAGCAAGCATCCATTAAAAAGAAGAAAATGTCAAGTGGTTTCTTTCTCTTTTTTTTGAGTTGGAGTCTCACTCTGTCGCCCAGATTGGAGTGCGGTGGCCGGGTCCGGCGAACCTTCCACCTCAGCCTTCCAAGTAGCTGGAACTACAGGCACGGGCTACCACACCCAGCTCATTTTTTTGATTTATTGTAGAGATGAGGTCTTGCCAAGTCGCCCAGGCGGGTCTCGAACCCGCGGGTTCAGGCAATTCACTCACCTCAGTCTCCCAAAGGCCCAGGCTGAGCCAATTTACATGAACAATTCATTGTTGACCTGAAGATGAGGTTCATTCACAACACTCAGAGCTTTCCTGATTTCCTTTGATGGAACTATTTAATGTAGTGGTTACCAAATTATTCGTAATAAAGCCTAAAATTCAAAGGGAGGGAGGCGGGATGAAAAGAAAGGAAGGATGGAAAGAAAAGGAAGGAGAGAAAGCAAAGGAGAGAGGGAGAGAAAATTCCATGTTAAATGGTACCGAGCATCCATTGTTGTGCCAATGTTGTCGTAATTGACCAAGACTATTTTTCACACAGCCTACCATGATCCTGACCACCAAAAAAGAACAGGAATAATAACATCATTTCTCAGGAGGCAGCGTTGTCTAATGCAGGGAAAATACACTGAATCTTGGACTTTAGTTCCAGTTCTGCTCTGATCAGTTACATCATATTTGGCAAGTCACTAACCCCCCAGAATCTCAGTGCCTTCATATGTAACATTAAAAAATCTTTATTTTTTAAATTTTTATTTATTTATTTATTTTAATTTTTTTTTTTTTTTGAGGTGGAGTCTCACTCTGTCACCCAGAATGGAGTGCAGTGGCCGCTCCCGGCAACCGCAGCAGCCTCGACCTGCTAGGCTCTGGCAATCCTTCCACCTCAGCCTTCCAAGTAGCTGGAACTACAGGCACGCGCTACTATGCCCAGCTAATTTTTTT
>NW_007257525.1:425871-428094 GCF_000164805.1 Carlito syrichta | reverse complement strand
GGGCCCCCCCCCCCGCCCGGCACTGAACTCCTGCCACACATAATTGCCTCAAATGTAAGATGGACAAGACTTAACCCTGGATGCTGTCCCTGCTTCACAACCTGTGACATCCTTGGTCTTCCCCAATTACATAGGAACTTCAGTCTCTCAGTTTCTCCGATCAAAAACTTTGGAGTCAGCCGGTCTCGGTGGCTCAGCCTGTAATCCCGCGCTTTTGGAAGGCTGAGGTGAGTGGATTGCCTGAGCCCACGAGTTCGAGACCCGTCTGGGCAACTTGGCGAGACCTCATCTCTACAATAAATCAAAAATCAGCCAGGAGTGGTAGCGCGTGCCTGTAGTTCCAGCTACTTGGAAGGCTGAGGCGGAAGGATCGCCGGAGCCCAGCAGGTCGAGGCTGCGGTGGGCGGGAGCGGCCACTGCACTCCAGTCTGGGCGACAGAGTGAGAATCCAACTTAAAAAATAAAAAAACTTTGGAGTCAACCTTGACTCCACTCATTATCCTGTACCCAATCTTCCAGCAAATTCCGTTGCTTTGCCTTCAAAATATACGCAGATTTCTATATCAACTCACCTTCCCTCATCACAGTCACCCAATCACCATCCTTCCTCACCTCCATTATGTCCAGAGCCTCTTCACTAGCCTCCCAGCGTCCAAGCTTGTCCCTACAGCTTATCCTCCACAGGTGACCAGAGTGATGCTTTTTTTTTTCTTCTTTCAGAGCGATGCTTTTAAAACACCAAGTCAGGTCAGGCATGGTGGCTCACACCTGTAATCCCAGTACTTCGGGAGGAGGATCACTTGAGCTCAGGAGTTCAAGACCAATGCAGGCAGCATAGCAACACCCCACCTCTACAAAAAGTCAAAAAAATAGCGAGGTGTGGTGGTATGCACCTGTAGTCCCATACTCAGGAGGCTGAGGTGGAAGGATCCCCTAGCCCAGGAGGCTGAGGCTGTGGTGAGCTGCAATCGTGCCACTGCACTCCAGCCTAGGCAACAGATTGAGACTCCAACTCAAAAAAACAAAAACAAAAAAACTCACCTGCCACTATGAAAACAGGATGTTTGTATTGTAAACACTGCATCCCCAGGGTCTACGGACAGTATCTGACCCATAATAAGTACTCAGAAGGTATTTGTTGGATGCATGCATGCATGGATGGATAGATAAACGGATATTATACATTTCCTGACATCCTTATAAGATGAACCCCAAGCCTGGCATTCAGCTCCAGAGAAAGCACTCATATCAAAACTGACAAAATCTGACCAGCTCATGGGCTCTCAGGCCCTGAGCTCTCTTCAGCACTTTGCCTTCTTCCCAGGCTTGGGTCTCCCAGGCATCACAGATTCTGGCAGGGCTAAAACTCTCCCTGGGATAGATAGAGGGTCCAGAGAAATATCCATGGCATGTTTTCTAACCATTATGACACCAACCTGGGAGAGGCACAGAGAACATTATACAGGTTGACGTTGCTTGAAGAGATTCGTGAGGTCTTATGGGAAGTATGTGGCAAGGCACTTTTACAGATGAAACATGAAGTCAGACGGAATTTCTATGGCAGGAGGCGGAAAAACATCGCCCTGCCCAGGTAAGTACATTTTCATTTGGGTCCGATCCTCATACAAATGGATTTACACCTCTTCCCCACAGGGGCTTGGCCAGCCTCATCAAGTCAGGCGGCTGAAGGCCCCAGAACATCACAAAGGGAGGTGCTTGCATGGTCTTACCTCTGGAAGCCTCCACACGGAGGTTAGGTGCTGGCCCTCAAGAATCTACACACACGCCTTGGCCCAGCTCTACCCGGATTAGCGAGCGGACGTTTACAAGACTGCCAGGACAGAACGCTTGCCCCTGGCCAGTTCTCAGCTTACATCACAGAGGGAGAACACAGCCTCTTCCTGCCTCTCTTTGTTCAGAAAAGCAGCCTCGCATCTTCGCTGCCTGCCTCCCCCGAGTGGGGACGTGGGCTGCACACCTGACGCGGTTATTTCTTTACCGGGGTGTCTCGCCCTTAAGGTGCACGGGGAGCACCTGAGTATCCGGTTCAAACGCAGATTCGTCTGACTTGGGGTGGGGCCGAGACGTTCCGTCCCTAAGCAGCGCCCGAGTGATGCAAACGCCGCTGGTCCACGCGCCGCCCGGGCATCAGGAGACCCCGCCCCGCTGCCGGCGGTCTGGCGCTGAGCCCTTTTCCCGCACCTCCCCCCACCCCTGGCCCCG